>NW_016174297.1:0-11068 GCF_001687245.7 Rhagoletis zephyria
GTCGTATAGCATTACAGAGTGGACCCCAGGGCTTTCAACAACGTGCGGCGAAAACAAAAAAAAACTTCGGAACACATGAGGCAATCAATATACTTACGAAACTGTGGGCCAAAAACGGCAGGATGTTTTTATAAGGACTTTGTAATTTTAAATATATGTTTAATTCCAAAAATTATTTAAAAAATTTATTCCAATGTAGAAAAACAGTATGGGTACCAAGATAAAGAACAAATTCTGTAGAACCAAAAAAAATCAAAATTTTTTGGTTCACAAGGACGAATAGGTGTTGAAAAGGTCCTTTTAATTAGTTTTATTTTTTTTAAGGGAATAAACTTAGAAGAATGAAATTCGAGGATGTGGTCGAGCGCATATTAGTCCTTAACATATAATTTTTTCGAAAATAATTAGTGTAAAATTTTAAGGATATTCATTGATAAAAGGTTAAAAGGTCATTTTCAATGCTCCAAAAAATCTAAATTCTACAGAATTTTTTCTTTAATTTGGCAGTCATACTGTTTTTCTACTTCGCACTCAATATTTTTAATAATTTTTTAAAGTAATTATATTTTTAAAATTTCAAAGTCCTTTTAAAAAATCCGGGAGAAAAACTAAAAATGCAGTTTTACTATATTTGGCCCATGGTTTCACGAATATATAAAAATTTTTGTGTGTAAAATTTACTGTCACACGGTGTAATAGTTAGCTGCCCTTTCGCTAGTTTTCTGAATGCATGCATAAAACGAGTTTGGTATCTTATTATTCATAGTGCGCATGTTGATCTTGTCACGTAAATGGCGGGACCTAATGTTCTAGGTCGACCCCGAACTGCAAATGGTTTTTATGAGAAGCGATTTCATAGCAGAAGAACACTCGGAAGTTTGAAAATGTGACGACCGCGGATCGGAAGTTGCGTAGAGCAACATTTCCTGGAACCTTATATGGGATCCTAAAATAAAATTTTAAAATTCATTAAAATTGTAACTCACAGTCAGAAATAAATTTTTGAGGAAAATTAATCTGCTTGAATATTTTATTCAAACAATTTTCCAAACCGAAGAAAAATTTAACACTCCAACAGGCAAGAAAAAATTTAATTTATGCAAAACGGCAACGCTGCTTGTAAATTATTCTCTACATGCAGTTGTACTTATGCGTGTACCTATTTCCTGTCGACAACATGTTTGCCATTTCGACATTTAGCAAAGATTGCAAAGGGGTAAGCAATAAAAAGGCAATATTTTTAGTATTCACATTTTTAATGACTTAAGTATATCATAAAAGCGCTCAAACTGCCATACACCCTGCCAGCGCACAATTCTCATCCAGCCTATTCACTCTTCGGTGACTTTGATTGGTTGGCTCTTTTATAACTTTTTTCGTTTTTTTTTCGGCAACTAAAGTGCGTTTGTTAATCACTTTGTTGCACTTTTAATCATTTCTTATAGTAACTTTCTATGTTTATGCGCACTCAACAGCTGCTCCATCAGCCCATCCCCACTGTGGGCCCAGTATGGTATTACTACAACAGTGCAAGGTTGAGCTGTCAGCATGCGGCGTGTTGACAGCTTGACAGAGTGGTAGTTGCAATGGGCTTTCGGTATGGAGCGAGAGCGAATGACTCCCACATGCCGTCGGCATGCAAGCAACGTCAATTTACTATCTGTAGCGATATAAATTTTGATGGACACATGAGTGTAAATACACATAGTTTTCTTTTTGTGACTTCAGCAAGGTCTAAGTGTTGGCATAAGACCACTTATGTATGCGTCTAGATGGGAAATGCGTTCAAATTCGTGGAGCTATGTAACTCGAAGTATGCAATGTTTCGTGTAACAGTGCGTTGTTGCAATTGACCAAAAGAATGAGACAGGAGCCTTTGGCAACTCGTCATATAAATCTATTAAGTATAGCATTCCATCAGGCGTGTTAGCGATATCATCAATCAATGGATGTTATATAGGAAAGAGAAATCAGTAAAGCGAATACATAAGTAACAGCTTCAGTTATATATAGCCACAAAAGTTTGCCCTCAAATTGGTGTACTTTTTCCACTTTTGTGGATTGGGAGTATAGATGAAGTTCTTTTCAAACTGAATTGACAAGAGTTTGGCGACGGTTTCTGAAAAACACTTACATTTTTTGAACTAGATGACGATGCTGTAGTGCAAATATCCTTCGATTCAGCACTCCTAGGAGCTAAAGAACCCAAAGGTACGGACCAAGTGTAAAAGGCCCTGTCGACATTTCCGGCAAGCGGCTGTTCGCACAAATGAGCGTGACCAACTACGCCAGGTCGATCCCGGCGATCCCTGTCTATGGCACCTTTATTTGGAGATTCGGCAACTGATAAATCAACATAAGCGTAAAAAGCGCAAAAGTGCGGCACTGGTGTGAGCAAGCTCTGTTTGTTCCTTGTGTAATCCGTCGCGACGACAGAGTGGAAATCTCAATCAATGGTCATGCCTCATCGACCATCCTCGATGTGTGGCAATCGGCGAGACTGGTCCCACTGCTAAAACCAGGGAAGTCAGCTAACAGAGGAGAGTCTTATAGGCCGATAACACTGCTGTCCCCTGTCGCGAAGACACTTAAGGCCTTGCTACTCCCGCACTTCACTTACCACCTGACCTCAGCGAAGCGTCATCATAGCTTCTGTAAAGTACACAGCGCAACAACAGCACTTAACTCTATAAAAACCCAAACAACGCGTGGCCTTAACGGTAGATGCCGCTGTCAGAAAACAGTCCTAGCAGCGTTGGACCTGTCAAGGACATTCGGCGCCGTCTGTCATTTTACGCTACTAGATGGAAATGAGGCTTTCTGTGTTCACCAGCTTAACGCTCTCACCGACGAAATCAACGGAACCCTCTTCACCGCCTGAACGAAGAAGGCCGTGCTTCAACTGGGCATTCTCGTCGATGGCACACCAAGTCCGACGCTGAGAAACCTGACAATTTTAGGGGTTACCTTTGACAGCTTACTTTCTTTCTCCGCGCACACAACCGCAATTGTGAATAAAGTACTGAGCTGCAACAAGGTCCTCAAGTCGCTAGCCGGCGACACCTGTGGCAAAGACAAAGAAACATTGTTAGCAACATACAAGGCAATTTGCCAGCCGGTTATGAACTATGCTGCGCCAGTTTTGTCGCCGGAGACTAGTTGGACGCAGTGGACGAAGCTACAAAATTATCAAAACGTCGCACTCCGGACACGGACAGCATCCCTTATGATGTCGCCTGAGCACCAACTTCACAGCGAGACCCATATGCTTCCTGTAAGGGAGGACACAGGTGTGCCCACCCCAACAGACCCTTGCTTAAGAAAGAGCCGCCGCCCAGACTCGATCCCGACATCCCCAATGGGTGTCCGGCATGTGTGGACTCCCCCTATGACACCAACCACCTCTTCACATTTCAGCTCAATCCCATTTAGGTCACACCCCACTCGGAAACCCGTCGAAACAGCTATTTTCTTGGGCCTTTTAGTGGAGCTTGCGACAACGATTGATGGACAAACCGACCCAGATGGGGCCTAAATCGTACAACAGCAACGAAAAAGGATGCATTTTTACAAAAATGTTTCCTTTAAATAACCGAATTCTTTATATACATAACTCATATTTTTTAGTCATAAAAAATTCTTTAGTATTTCATAAATTTAATCATTAAGAGTAAATAAAAAAGATCTCACGCAGTTTGCTTGATTTAAATTGATGATGAGCACACCAGTTGAAAGAACTCAAAAGAAAGGAAAACTTCTTAACAATTTTAGATTTGTCACATTATACATGCTAATTTCTGCATGGCCTCCACCCCACCGTTTTCTTTGAAAACTTTTCAAAGGCAAATACTTTTCTATGCATATATTAAATCTTCCATAGGATTATTTCTTTTAGTTTGTTCAAGTTTTTTGTTTTTGTTTCTCTTTCTGTTTTTTTTTGTGTGTCTTTTCTTCATTTGTCAAGCATACAAATCACGCATCTGCCAAGCTGCATAGCTAAAACAAAGAGAACAAGTTTCACAACGCCCACCTAAAGTCATTAAATATTCCACCGGAACAAGCCTTCATATATATATATATATATAGTATTTATGTAGAAAGATTTGTAAGTGAGCGCCGACGATGTTTTTGGGCGCAACGAATTAAAAGAAAAACTTTGGTTTTCGAAAAAAAATAAATAAAATAAAAAAAACCAAACTTGAGAAATAATCTAACTAAAATAAGAGTGAAATCTTAAGAGGAAATCTTCAAAAGAATTCTTCACGGCGCTTATTTAGCATCAATCAAAACAGCGTTGAAGCATTCCGAGCAACAAAAAAGGCGAAATACAAAAACAACTCAGCTGTCCATGGCACACGCAACTTACTTATGTTCGTAGAGATACCGAAAGAGCTGCTGCTTAGCGTGAAGGTGGATTTAGTTGGGTGGATATGGAGGCAGATAAAAGTCTCGGCGCACAAGCGATAAAAACCTGTCAAATAAACATCAAAGCTTCGTGTCGCTACGCTGATGTTGCTATTGCTTTGTAACTTTGTTATTATAGTCGCCGATGCTGTTGTTTTTGCAGTTGTTGTGTAGGAGACAACGTTGACATGCTAAAAAAAAAAATATAGATATTTATTTCACAAGCACCTTCAAACAAAAATATGACACTTAATGCTATCTGATGAATTTTCTTTTATATGCGACACTTTTTGTTGTTGTTAGTTGCCCACGTTTTGTTGTTGTTGCGGATGTGGCAAAATACTAATAAAACAATATGCGCAACGGCGGACAAAGTTAAAGCCAAGCGCAAAATGCTTTGATGAAGAGCGACAATGGTTGAGTTAGTTACTACAGATGTCAACGTGTGTATATGTGTGTATGTTTGTATGTAAACACAAGAATATCTACATATGTAGGTGCTCTCCAGCCCTCACTTGGCGGTGTACTTTTTTATGACATACGTAGATAGGGTGTTAACACATTAGAGACGTGACAAAAATGCCATTGGCATTCCAGCATCACTTTTTTTTTTTTTTTTGTGAAGCTAGTAAATTAACACGTTCGATGCCAATGTGACAATAAATAGCATAAAAGCAAAAACCAAAGCAACAACATCAATATGTAGTAGCAACACAAATGTTAATAATACCGAGAGAAATGTATCTACGACCACACCAAAAAGAAAAATATGTTAAGAAAGAAGGTGTCCGACGCTAAGTGTGTGATCTTCAGGCGGGTTGGTGATAGACTACAGCGCTCCAGTGCATTGTATGGTAAAGTGTGAATTAAGCGCAAAAGTTCAAAGCGAATTCTTTAAGTTATTTTATTTCCTATTTACTTACATACATATTTACTTATTATTTTGTGTCGCCCTCAAAAGAAAACTCTCTGTCAGCCAGTGTCATATTCGATAGATACTTGATCAAGTGTCGGTGTTATGAAGAGCGCTTTTGAAGTGTTGCAAGACACTGTGGGAGAGGGCGGGGATGAACTAAAAGTTACTGTGAAAAAAGCTTTGCTTTATTTATGTGGCAAAGAAAAGTTCCTCAGCCGAATTTTAAATGCGAATACTTTCAATGTTGAATACCAAAAATTTTAAATCATAGATTTCTTAAAAAAAAATTAAAAAATCAGAATTCTTCTCTGNTGTACCAAAATAAAAAATATAGTTCAAATTTAGTAAAATAAAACATGGAAATAGGAAGAAGAAAGGAATTGAAGTGACACACAGTGTTCCGACTATATGGAGGCAGGTAGAAAAAAGTCATGGTGACAGTTAATAAAAAAACCGGTTGGACTTAGAAAGGGAAAAGTAATAGTCATAAATACCAAATTTTACATTATTTACTCACCCCCGTTCTTCACGAACGATACATATAAAAAAAAAAAATACGTGTTACGATAGCGACTAATCAGTTTAGGAGCCTTTGGCAATTAACCCATTAAAGAAAGTGTTTCCTTTTAAACTGTAATCAATTATTTAAATGTCGTGGAATATTCAGGTGCAGGTATTTATCATTTATTTGGTACTTTCATATTTCCTTACCAAAAGATTTACTTTAAAATGTAGATGCTAAGTGTGAAGACCGGTCCGTCAGGTCTTAAAATTAGACGAATATTTTAGAGAATTTTATGTAGTTTTCGAATTTATAATTTGATCTTTACGCGCGACTTTTCAAATATATGTAATTTTTAATTTTCTTAATTTTTGATTTTCAGCTTCTTTCTGCATAACTTCGCGGAAAGAATTTTTCGAACAATGAAAAAATCTCACCAAACATTGGGAAAAGAGCGAGTATTTACACCTAAGTCATTTTATAGTATAAACTTTGTTTTCTGAGAGGGAAACAAACAAAACAAGGAGGAAACAAAAATTAAAATTAACCAAAATTCCATCACATTTAATGACTTGTGATTTGTGAGTTTTGGACGTTATAGTGATCCAATCTTCCCCAAATTTTATATTTAGGTTTTTGTATTAAAAGAGAGAGTACAAACAAAATTTAATCGAAATCGGATGAAATTTAATGTTTCTGCCCACAAGAGTAGAAGGCGTGGCAATTATTCCAAATTTACCAAATTTCATAATTCCCTATTAAGAAATTAAATAAGAATTAAAACTAAAATAAAGCAAAAATATATTAACATATTTTTAAAAATTAAATGAAACTAACAAAATAAATATTTTTTTCCTTTTAAAAACAATAAATGTTGCAAACTTAATTCGTAGTTAAAATTTTAAAAATATTTATTTTATTGAAATCTACAATCTAAAAGAAAAATTAACTTAAAAAGGAAAAATGTTTGTTTAAAAATTAACACATAAGTTCCTTAAAACTAAAGTTTCTTCTTTTTAAAAGAATATCTGAAAATAAAAAAAAATAAACTAAGAGAACAAATTTTAATTAAAAAGTAAAAATATAAAATAACTTCCTAAAAATTAAATCAAATTAAAAAAAATATATATTCTTCTAAAATAAGTTCCTAAAAATTAATCAAATTAAAAATAAATATTCTTTTTATAGCAATAGCATCTACAAAATAAAATAAAGTTAAATTAAAAAATAAAAAATAAAAAATAAACCCGCTGCTCGCGGACTCGAACTCGGATCTCTCGAATGGCATGCCTCTGCTTTGCTCTATTGAAGTGACGCGAGCTAAGTGATATACAAGTGCTTTCTGTCAAAATAGCTTCTCACCACGACGAATGAGTGATTTTTTTCTAATGCTTTTGTGCTAGAATAACAAAAGTCTTTCGAACTATCTATCTGTCTTTCACTTGTCTTACGAAAGACTTTTTATTATCTTAGCCAGAATCAGTGTTGCCAGGTCTTCGGCATGAGAAAACGTCCCTCTTGGTCTGAAAAAACGTCCTTTCCTACCCAAAAACGTCTTTTTTAAATAAATGTACAAAAATTTGTCTTATTAAACTTTTATTGCATACAAAGGTACATATGTACGTAAGGTATATTAAAATGTCATATCGACAGAGCACATTTAAAATTCATTGTAAACTGGTTTGAGACCGTTAATATAAAAATCATGTTATACATCCACTTGTGATCAGCTGATTAAGTCATCACCATTTTGATCGATTTTGGCTATTTCTCTTTTGTTTATTTAGTGTTTATTATTTTTCCATAAAAGCCAAGCTCATTATATAACAAACAAAATATAAATCCACATTTCAAACTTTGTGCAAAAATTATAAAAACTTTGCAAAGCTATAAAAAATCTGCAAATTTTCAGCTAGATTTTCAACTTTTTATTCAGAATTTTTAGAATTTTTTTGAGTATGCAGTTTAATAGCCCATCAAAATTTAATAGCAATAATTTGCAAGTTTAAAGGGGCTAAATAATCGCGTTGATTTCTACAAATTTTTTTTTTCTTGTAGACATTTGGTTAGGGGCTCGGTTGTCAAAAATGGTAAATTACGCTCTGCTAAGAAGGAGCATAGCAATACTTCAGCCTTTTTTGCATTCATTACGTTTTCAATAAAGTCTTAAAAAAGTTGCCTGCTTTTTTCTGATGTTTTATGCTGCACAGCTTTTTGATGCTTTTGTGAGCATACGTGTTGCCATAGATCGGCTCTTCCTGATTTGGCATCTAGTGTGCAATTGCAAACATTACAACAAGCCTCATAACCTCAAGTGTTTACACAACCAGCCTTAGAACACGCGATCCTTAGTCCAAGCATCCAAAAAATGCGCGTAGGCTTGGTTTGCATCATATTTAAGTCATATGTGTCCAAAAAATAAATATATTTTGAAGCAGCTGCAGCAAAACACAAAGAGTGTAAAGATTTATTAAGAAAATAATTCAAAATCAGTTCTACTTACAAGATTTAGTAACAAAGAAAAATTACTGGGAAGTTAAAAAACGTAATTNGCCAGAATTTCCCTGTAAACGAAGTGAAATGAAATTAGAGGATGAAAGGAGCTTAATAGCGAAATTCTGGCTGTGATAGTAAATAGCCCTCTCATTAACCTCACGGTGACAAACATTTTTCCCAGAAAGCACTTATATATCATTTTGCTTCAGCCGCTCCAACAGTCGCAATAGCCGAGTGTGCAGAGCACTGGTTTGCCATTCTAAAGATATGAGTTTTGACTCTTCGGGGAGCAGATTTTTTATGCTTTTCTTCTATTCAAATTTTTTGTCATTTATTCATTTAATTTTCTTTTAATTATTAGATTTCATTGTGTAGGAGTTCACAGTTTTTTATTTTATTTTTAAATTTTATTATTTTGAACAGAAAAAAATATTTGCTTTTAATTTCATTTAATTTTTAAGAAAATATTTTTATTGTTTCTTTAATATAATTTTTTTAATTTTAGGATTGTTTTGAAAAGTGTATACTTAATTTTTTTCTTTTATTTTAGTTGCCATTTTTTAGTTTAATTTTGTTCTACTTTTAGATTTTACTGTTTTAAAAAGAAAAATATGTTTTATTTTCATTGAACTTTTAGGAACTTGCTTTAGTTGTTCTTTATATTTTTAGTTTTTAATTTAATTCTTTTTATTTTAAGGCTGTTTTAAAAAGAAAAATATTTTTTTAAAGTTCATTTATGCAAGCTTTAGGAATTAATTTTATTTTTTAATTCTTTTTTTAATTTCATTTTCATTTAATTTCTGATTTTTTTTATACATTTTTTTTTTGTATAAAATCGATTGTTTTAAATAGAAATATATTTTTTTTCAATTTCATTAAATTTTTAAAATTGTTTTTCCACTTTTGCTTTTTTAATTTTGTTTATTTTATTTTTAATTAATTATTTTTTGCGATGGTATTATCTATACATAAAATTTAGAGTTGTGTCGTTATTGCGGAGGACGACGATATACATATATAGAAGGGCTCTATCTCTAATCGTCACTGAATTACAAAAAGCCGTAAGTAACTAAAAGCTCAAAATTCACTTTTTGATTTATTTTGATGCATTTCATGTATTATAAGTCCCCACTCATTCTATGCAATAAAAGAATTTAGTGTTACCGCTTTTTTGCATTTCAGCTACGATGTGAGATTGGGCCTTTCAATATTTAGGTAACGATATCGCAAATTTAACTGCTTGTGGATCGTACAGATTCAACGCAATTAATACAAAACCAAGTATAACAGTAATTTTTTAGTTAATGTATATAATCACGAAGAAAAACATATTTCCATTAATTGGATGTATGTAAGTCCTATGAATTTATTTATGCGAAAAAATCGCCCAATTTTTTTTTTTTTTTGAGTTGATCGCACTTTAGATCTAAGTGTGCGATATCTAGATTGAAATAAGCATTTTTGTTTATTAAGATTTAAATATGTAATCAGTTTTTTATAAGTATTTTCTAATTCTAAAGATCAACGGAAACGCTAAAATTTTATATTTTCTTATCTTTGCAGGTATGATAAAAAAGATAAAAGTCGTTTTGGTTGCAAAATAGAATCTTAAGCTATGGATTAAGGTATGTACATATGTATGTATGTAAGCATGTGCTAAGATTTTATGATGGATCTTCATACTTTGACGTATGTACGAGTAACACAGAATTTCAAGGTAAGCGACGGCTTGTCAGTTAAAGCAGATACTAAAATATAAAAACTTAGCAGGGCAAGTTCTAATAAACGAACCTGTCTTCCCACTCACTAAAGCACATACAAAATATTTTCGGCGACAGTTCATTGTAAGTTTTTTTTTATTAAAGGGAGTCCGCTACTCTTATACAATGTCTTCTTGTCTTGAGTAGCACCAAGACAAAAGCAAGAAAATTAAATAATATTTTTGATAAACAAACAAACTTCAACCAAAGCCCACCAAAAAGCATTTTAGTTTGGTTTGCGAACAACAAGTGGTTGAAGTGGGAAGCTTTATTTTCCATAGAAAATGAACACAAAAACATTTCACTCTACACAAAACCTCATCATACATATATTCTGCCTTTTGCACATTTATATGAAAGCACGTTACTAAATATTTCATTTCTATTTCACTTCAAAAGCGGTGATGACTTGCCAAAAATCCAAAACATTTGAGCAAAATAAAAATGTCCCAAAAAGTGAGTTAAACTAGGCAACAACCAGAGAGCCGCCAGTGGGCTGTGCTCAGACAAATAGTTAGCAACAACAAATGTATGTACATTGCCGGCAAATTGCAACGTCGAAATTCTCGAAAATACAATACATACATACATACTTGCAGTATGCAATTGTTTGACAAATACGACAATGAAAAGAAGTTAACTACGTTTTGGTACGTGGACGAAGCACTTGAGTGACTACCAGACTATCAGATATGTAGTATTCGTACATCAAAATTCCGACAAGAAAATTCAATTTGTGTCATCTTCTTCCATGCAACACTCAGGTAGGGATTATAACCCCTACTACGCTGCTTTCTACGCTACTTCTGCTTTCTGTGTTGCCAGAAAAAGGGCGGAACTTTTTTCTGCGTAGCCGCCCTTCGGCCAACACATACATAGATATAAGCAACGTACATATATTGGTTGCCAATATACATATATATATGTATTACCCTGCAGGAAATGGGACTAGTTTGTTGCTAACTTTTAACTACCCAGCTTTCTACTAGT
>NW_016174298.1:0-11068 GCF_001687245.7 Rhagoletis zephyria
CAGGTTTTGTTGTTTCAAAAATAATTTTTTTTCTCATTTAATCATTTAAATTTTATTTTATTATTTTTGAAAATTAATTTTTTTCTTTATTTAATCAATTTTTTAGATTAGATATTTTCCAATAAAAAAATACATTTTTAAATTTAATTTAGTTTATTTTTCTTTTTTAATTTCATTTCCATTTAGTTTTTGGGTTTTATTGTTTTAAAAATAAATATTTTTTTAATAATCATTTAAATTTTAGAAGCTCATTTTATTAAATGTTTCTTTTTTGATAAACTTTTTTTTAAGTTACTTTTTTTTAATTTTCAATTTCTTTCCTATGTAAATAAAAAAAGTACAATTTTAAGTTTAATTTAATCTTATGAACTTATTTAAATTTTTTTCTTGTTTTTAATTTATTTTTATTTTTAAAGTCGTATTTTCTTTTTTTTTGTTTTTTTTTTTAATTTTTTAAGTAATTAAATTTGTAGAATCCTATTCCATAAATTTTTTCTTTTTTTTAGCTTTTATTTACAATAGTTGTGATCTCTGCGGAATGTTAAGCACTCAAGTGGCACACTGGTGAATAACTGGGTGGAAATTCCTTCTTCTAACTTCGTTAAATGTTATGCTCTTTAAACACATCACATTACTGCCTCGTTAGTTCGTTCGTTCGCCCAGCTCAAAATACCAAATGTAGGAGGCTGAGTGGCAGTTTGTTAAAATAAAATCCGAAATGATTATGATTTGTGTATAGCGTACACTTTTGGACATTTATAACTTTATTAAGTATTTCATAAATTGTCGGAAACAGCTAAATATTGTTTGCGACTGACTATTTTTTTTGTGTGTTTTTTATGGTGCCTGCGTTTGGACGGCACAGCCATTGTCTGCTATTAATTTTCAAGGCAAACTGTCGTCTGCCACTTCAACAAACAAATGGGGCTATATTTTTTGTGTGTTAGTTAAATGAAATATGTTTTATTACCATCGAGGCGTATGATTAACATTTAATAAAAATAATATTAAATGAAATATCTGTGTGGTTGTACATAACATAAAGAAGTGCAATAAAGCAACGTACGGTACAAGTAATTTAGGCTCTAAAAAAGAAATATAAGAAGATAGAGACGCAAATTTGAGATATATTCTGATTTTTATGCTACTTAAGCGATTTTGTTTGAGAAAAAGGAAACAATTTTATTACCGAAAATTTCAGTAGACATCTGCTTGGGCAAACAAGCGGTAGAGGAAGTTAAAATAATTAGATAATTTGAAACATTCAAGTTTTTATGGAGCTTATGAACACGTGTTGAATAAAAGGGGAAATCAGGCCTGGCATCACAAAAGTGTGCTGCTATTCGGGTGCACGGATAGTAAAATTTTTATTTATTTTATCACTCTTTATTTCTTATATTTGATGTTTTCCCATTTTTTTTTAAGCTCTTCGGGCTTTTTTCGAAAATTTTCCTATGTTTTGGTAAGATTTGGTTTTTAACGGAACCTCGAATTTTCTTCTACACTTCTTAGAGCTCGCTGGAGATTTTTAAGGCATTTCGGTGTTTTTCAAAAATTGGTAGAAATAACATTTGTTTAATAGTGACATTATTGTGGTATACACTTATGGGTTCAGGCAAATATCTGAAAGCTGCGCAGTCGACGAGCAAGTTTAGAAACTAGCCGATGCTCTGTTAATTTTGAAAAGCTCTGACCCAGGTCAGCATTTATTGACTTGGAAAATGAGAGGCTTGAAGAATAATCAATATTGGGTTACTAAGCAGACCAACTACATAGTAGTGAGAAAAGATCTAAGATCTTAATTTTATTTGATTGTGCGCTTACACTGTACGAACTTCTCAGTTTTTTTCGCGGGGAATCGATGAAACCGAGTTTTTTGAAAGCCTGGAAAGAAAAGTAGTTTCTCAGTTTCTAATTGTTTTGAAAGCTGATCAGCCGATCACTAACTTCAACTAAAAGCGCTTAAAATTGCCAATCTGGGAAAACTGAAAAGTTACTTGTCTGTGTCGACGGCAGCCGGTTGAAAAACGCCCTATTTAAGAACTATTTTCAAGAATGCCCTATTTCAGAATTCGGTTTAAAAATGCCCTATATCAACATCGCTTCAATATATTTTCAGTTAAGATAGGGCATTCTTGAACCAAATTCTGAGATGAGGCGTTTTTCATTCAAATTCTCAGATAGAGCGTCCTTAAACCAAATTCTGGAGTAGAGAGATCTTGAGCCAATTTGTTGATGTTATTATTTGGGTGGCAGTTGATGTTATTATTTGGGTGGCAATACATGGTAAATAAGCTAGTCAAACCTACATTCACCAGTGACCAGATCTGACTTAGGGAATTTAGATAAGGACGACTCATTTGTACACGTCGTCCATGAAAATTTTTTGTCACCTGGGCCGGTATTAAGTTGAGACAGGTATAAATATGCATTTTTAATATGCGCTTCTTTAGAACAAAACTAAATTCGATGTAGCAATTTTTTGAAAAGGCTAAAATTTAAAAGTCTCGCTATATACAAAAAAATCTCTCCTACTTTTCCATTGTATGCGCTTGCCCACTAAATATTCATCCGCACACTTAACCTACTTCAGCGGCGACAATATGCTGCATTAAATTCACAAAAAAGGAAACAACTAATACATATATTTATGTATATAAAAAAAAAAAAAACTAAATACAAAACAAGTTATAAAAAGTAAAAAAGTAAAAGCAAAAAAAAAAAATCATGGCAGCAAGTCAAGTGCGTTGGAAAAATGGCACAACACACCAGTGCACCGCGTGACTATCGATATTTGCATAAAAATTCCATGTTTATTATTTATCTACAAGTAAGCGTGTGTGCGTGCGATTTTATGTGAAAGTGTTGAAAAAGTTAGAAGTTTCGCTCACTGCTGTCACACTTTTTGCCATCTCACATTCTTCGTTCTTTTTCATACATATATGTATGTATGTGTGTTGCTGTGTTAGTTTGTATGCGTGCGTGTGTGTTAGAGTAATTTTTCTATGTTATGTACAGAAATTCCGGCTTACTTTCTCTGGAAACCATGGTGTCACGAATGGCATTTGAAATGTATTGCTGTACGAGTGCAATGTATCAAATGAATCCGGTGATACGGCACCCAGCATAGAATAAACGCCACGCGAAAATTGATTGCATACTGTAAGGCGCATACACAGCCACGTATGGATGTATGCGTGTTGTTATTGCATTTTTCAAACGAACGAATGTTGGTTTTTGTTTTTTTTTTTTGGTTCACCAATGCAGCGGTAAATATGAAGATAGAAGAAAAATGCAAGTAATTAAAATTTATAAATGCATTGTAAATGTTTGTGTTTGTGTGCAAGTAAATATGTGTGGCAATTTGTTGAACATACTGACAATGACTGCGAATGTAAATGTATTCTGTGTTCTGTTTAAATCAGAAAAAGTGCATAATTAATGAAACGCTGCAGTGGCGGCGGCAACAGCAGCAGCAGTGAGCCGGTGGCAATCAAGCAGCAAATGACAAGCATCGCCTCGCTTGCCACAGCCACATTTGCCACACAAGGCCATCAAGGCTGCTGCAGTCACGCGCGCGCTACGTACGTCAAGTGCACATTCGAGTATTCCCTACGTATTGATGAATGTATTTGTGTGCAAATATGTGTTTTTTTTTTAATAATTTGTTTTCTCTTTTTTTTTTTGTATGCTATGGTTTGGCTTATAAGTGCGACTAGCGCTCGCCCCCACGACGTACTTAAGCGCGACAATTTAAATGCATCTGCTGTGTTGATGACATCCACGTACGCTTGCAGCTCGAATCGGCGTGACGATACGTTGAGATTGTGATTGAGCATTGCGTATTTAAACGCTGATTGCACCTCATCAGTGCCTTGTTCAAATATGGCGCCTGCAATGACAGAGAGCAAAAGAGCAAGAGTATGTCAAATAATTGATTTTTATTTTATTTAAACGTGATTTAAAAAATAAGTCATAAATTCAAAAATGTTATTGAAAAAAAAAAAAATTTTTGCGATTTTAAAATGTAGATTATTTTTTAAGGCACACAGCAAGCATGAATGCCTCGAAATTCTGCGAATGTCATCGTTAAATTTCAAGCAAAGATTGGGCAGACAGTAAAGGGCAAAGCCGCCAGAATTTTGATTTTTACACCTACTACCAGCAGCTTTAGGTGGTCTTCTATAAGAAAAGCGCCCATGCCGCGAATGTTGCCTCCGTGAAGAGCGGTTGCTTGGGAAATGCAGCATGTTTAATCCACATCCTTCCACCCCGTTTCGCACCTATTTCTGGAAAACTAAGACGCATCCATACCATTACTGGGAGGTCGTTAGCATATATGGCTCGGCTCTGACGATGAAGAAGTGTAAAGAAGTAAAACATTCTCCTAAAGAGTAAACGCTTGGGTTTTGTGTTATGGTTGGGTCCTTCAGAATCCCTGGCTGCGGCTGGATTTTTCCCCGATTTTTTGATTGTAAAATTTTTTCGGAAAATTTTCAGATTTATTCTGGATTTGTCGAGATTCTTCGTGTTTTACTTTTTCGACTTTATGAAAAATTTTTATGGGACTCTACGAGATGCTTTCAATTCACCTTTCTTTTTTTGTTAAACCTTTTTCTGGTATTAGATCAAGACTTGTTGGCATTCTTAATACATACATTTTTTGGAATTCATCCAAGGCTATTCGGGATTTTCGAGTTTCTGGCAGCTTTTACATTTTTTCGAGACTTTCTGTTTTTTTCAGAACTATTCGTGTCTTATTTTTTGGTGTTTTTTAGATTTTTAGGACTTGGAAAATTTTGGAATTTTTATGGAATCATTCATAACTTTTCGTAATTTGCGGAACTTTTCGGAATTTTCTATTTTTTTCTATTTTTTTTACTTTTGGGGAAACTGCGTGCTTTTGGAAATTTTTTCGGCACTTTCTGAATTTTTCCAGGACTATTTTTGGGAGCTTTCGTGATGTTTCAGAATTTGTTCGGTATTATTTGTCATAAACTTTTCATTATTATCGGGAACCTTTCGGAATTTTTTAATTTGGGTGTTTATTGGACTTTTAAAGCACTTGGGAGCATTTGGAGTTTTCTCGGGACTTTTTGGATTCTTTCGGAACTTTTAAGGATTATTATTTTTTCTTTTAATTTTGGGATGTTTTGGGAATTATTGGAATGTTTTCTGATTATTCATTCCCAACGTTTCGGGATTTTCGCAAACTTTTCAGAATTTTTTTGTTTTCAGTACTTTTTTGGAAGTCTAGAACACCTGGGAGCTTGTGGAGTTTTTCGAGACATTCTTGCTATTTTTTCTGATTATTTATTATTGAAGTTTAGGATTTGCGAAGACTTTTCAGAATCTTTGTTTAGGTGCCTTTTCAACTTTTAGAGCAGCTGGTAGCTTTTGAAGCTTTTTCGAGACTTACTGGATCATTTCGAGATTTATAAGGAGTATTTAAGGATTTTTCGGGTGTATTCTATTTCTAGGTGTTTTGGGATTTTTCAGGAACTTTTGTACTTTTTTCCGAATTATTCACCTTAAACTGTTTGGAGTTTCTTATGTTTGGTATTTTTTTTGGACTTTATGGATTTCTTTGAAATTGTTTGAAGTCTTTTTGGGAAATTTTTGTAAGTGCTTTATAATTATCCGATAAACCGCTGTACATCTGTTTGAAAATCGGTAACGAATATACCAATATCTGGAGACATTTGATAACACAGTGCTATATACATATGTATATTGTTAACATTAAATTCATTTTTTCGTCTCTAAAATGTTGTTTTATAGCAAGGATTCTCAGCAATAAATATTCAAACGAGAGAGCATGCAAATAATTTTTCAGTCATTTTATTTAAATTTAATGTATTTTTAGCCAATAGAAAGTAGAAACAGAAATATTTACTATAAACATGTACATATGTATGCATGCATGTATTTACAGCTAATTATTTTGTGTATTAAAAATGTTCGTTAATCCACCGACTCGTATCAGTAGATTTTATCAATCAGCATTATTTTACGTTCAGTGTCAGACATAAAATACAACCAACTCTTATTTACTGAACGAAAGCAATGATAGCACACACTTTGCCTGTAATAGCTTCGCTTAAAAAAATTTATACGAATACTTATATACTTATACCACACAACAATAACTTATGTACATGTATAAAAATATGTATAGTAGCAGCATTTTTTATGAATTCAATTATTTTAGCTTTATGCGTTATGGATCGTTGACAATGTTGCCAGCTTTTTTTTTATGTTTAGATTTGGGTATTCAGATGAAAATATGAGTTGTAAGCTTATGCATAAAATTGAATAGGTGTACTAAATTTTTAAGCAATTTTTTAGTGTCAATGATATGAAAAAGTACACTTAAGGGCGACAATTTCTTACTTAACTACCTTTATATGGCCTCATGTACAACTGTTTTTCATGCATATATGTATGTATGTATATGTCAACATGCATACATATTATATGGGAATTTTCGATAGATTTATCACAAATACTTTAGCGCGAAAAATTATTATTATTTTTTTAATATTAATATTACACATCAGATAAATATTCAAAAATAATAAAAGTAACAAAAGTCAGCTCTTTTATTAATTTTTTTTTTCATATTTTCCTAGAAACAAACTTAATTTTGCCGTCATCGAATATGTCTGTATCTACATATGTATTTAGGTGCTAGTTGCCAATTGAAACTCTGATTTGAAATATTTTCCAAATAATTTTGCACAGCTAAATAAATCAAATAACCTTCCGAGAAACGCAATATTTATTATTTTTTGCTACTCACTTACGTACAAAAGTGTTGCTTTTGCCAGAGTTTTTATTTGCTATGTTTGTAACAAATTAATATTTGAAAAATATTTATTCTATAACAACGAATTCATCATAATTTAATTAATTTAATAATTCATGTTAAAATGTAAGCGACTATATTGAAAATATTGCATTTGAAATTATAGGCCATTCTTTTTAGCAGTGGAAAGAGAATGTCTTTTTATATTTGTAAGAAAATATGTAGTGAGTAAAAAATTAGGACGACTACTTTGTGATAAAAACTGCATTTTATGCTGGTAAAAAAAAATTTTAAATATTAGTAAATTTACTTTTCTTTGTATGTTATCAGTAATCCGGAATATTTTCATTAGACTGTCATTAAAACTTCTCTGAAATATATAAATAAAATATTTTATAAAATTAATAATACGAATACCAATTTATAATGGCTATTTACAGTGGGTGTATTAAACTCAAACAATTGGGACATTTGGCATGTAGATAAATATATAAGACCGTACCACCTTACAAGCAAAGCCTAAAGTATTTTTGCAAGGTTATTTAGATATATTTTTTTTTTTGACTAACTTTTGAAGGAGTAAATTTATGATTTTTTTGCGGCTTTCAATTTGACTTAAAAACGATTATGAAATTTCAAAGCTGAAACAATTTTTTTTACTTTGTAATGAATATAGAAAAAAGGGTTTTTATTAGAAGTGGTCGCACCTCGGCAGGCAATGGCAAACCTCCGAGTGTATTTCTGCCATGAAAATCAACTTCTCATTAAAATACACCCAGCGTTCGGAGTTGGCGTACAACTGTAGGTCGCTCCGCTTTGTGTAAGAACATTAAGGCGCACGCGGAGGAGAAGCTCGGCCAAACACTAACATATGGGAATTGCCTACCGCTTGAAAAGACTAAAAGTTTGCTCCTAGAAAGTCTCCTTATCGCAGATTTTTTACTGGGAATTTAAAATTTAAAAAGAAAATATTTCTACTGCATTCTGATAGTTTTGGATTATGCTTTGTTATACAGACAGTTGTGTAAATAAACTATTTATGAAAACAGGAGCGCTGCAGCCGCATTGAATTGCGTTTTTTTTTTCAAAATAGTATGTGCCAGAGTATTTGCCATTTAGTTTTCTATGTTCATTTATTATTTTAACTGCAACGCTAAATTCCACTGCGGCTCATTTCAGTATATTTAATTGTCGGTTAGGGATTTACCTCAGTGTCATTGAAACATCACCGCCTACACAAACAGTTCATCGTTGTAATAATAGAGTAGATACATATACACATACATATGTATGTAGCTAGCGGATCATAATTATTTATTTAAATTAATTTAGGCAAATAAAATAGTTTAAATTTGTTTTCCGTTTGCAAATGACACATGCGGGAGTAAGCCTTTATACGAGCAGCAGTAATTATCAGTGCCCTTGTGTTAAAATACACCATATACATACATACATATGTACATGTGGATGTGGAATGGGCGAACTAATTGAGGGCATGCTTTTAAATAATTTATGTATGTATGTATATTGACATGAATGCATGTAATTAAAGTGGTTTGTTTTAGTTTAGAGCAATTACAGTACTTTTATGAATTCAGATGGGCAATAAATACTATGCCATTTTAAACTTTCATGTCCACCTTATAGCACATCAGTAAATATGTATATATCTTTTTTTTTACTAAGCTTCAGCAATATTTGCAAACCAGCAGTTCGAAATTATTTAGTATGACCATCAAAACATTGGGATCAGCGATGACAACCAGTGGAGAATTCCCCGATTTTGTTGGAGTTTGAATTTCTCGGGCAAAAATTATGAAAATTCTGCAAAGTTTGACCAAAATTTCTAACTTCTTAATCAGTAAATTTAGACAAAATTTTGGTATGCAGTTTTTTAGCCTATTAAATTTTAGTATAATGAAGTGCAAATTATCGTTGAGTTTTGAAAATTTTTTTTGATGACGGTGTCCCGCATTTTTTTCCACACAAATATGTTCCACAATTTTGCTTTACGAAATATACTCACAAGTATTTGTTTTATATATTATTTGAAAAGGCTGTCCTTATTGTGTCATGTGATAATGATATTTGTTGTTTTTTTTAATAAAAATTAAAATGAAGTGCCTTAAATAGCAGAAGTTATTTTGGGGAATACCAATGAAAATAGGAGAATTTTTTCAATAATTTGGGGGAATTAGCCTTTGGGTGCATAAAATTTATCAACTATTATTCATACTTCCTTTAATTTCCATATACTGGACGTTATAGTCGTCTCAAAAATTGCTCTGTTTAATTGCCAAAAAAAATAACACTTTTTGATAAAAAACCGAACATATTTCCGAAACAATTTTTTGTTTTAAGCACTTGTACGAAATGCGCCTTCCAAACAATCAATTGATAACAATAATTTCGGTTTTATCAATAGGTGTATGCATTGTCATTGATTCAACGTTGTATGTATTTTTATTTGCGTACATTACGAAGTTGATTAATTCGCAGAACTCTGCATTTATTATTTATTTATTTACGTCATCGCTGGGACATTAGACAATTCGCTTGATCACAGCATTTGGTGCCTTTTTTTTTAAGTATTAATAACATAAAAGTTAATTTTGTGTTATGAGTAACAGCAGCCGCCAACTGTGCGCTACCAAATGAGCACCAAATAAATCTAAATTACACCTAACTTTTTTTTTATATACATAGTACATACACACACCATACGATAACGCCGTTTTGTGCGCACAGTGACAACTCCTGCTGTGGCTTCAAAAAGTGTTCATGGCAGCGAAAGTAGTGCCAAAGAAACAGCAAAACAATTTAGTGAGATCTTCCTGCCACGCTGACAGTCAGTTGGTGGTTACGAATGACAGCTTCCGCAAAGAACTGTGGCAGCATTCGCCGCCGGTCGATAACAAAACATAAATAAACAACACACAAATAAAAAATCAAAATAATCCTCGTTAAAATGGCTAAAGAAAAAACAAATAAGTTTGCTTCTAAATACAAACCGTGGCCAAAGTATAAATAAACGAAATAAATTGGACAATGCGAAAACAAATGCTTGCCTCTTTATATGACTATGTACATATAAGCACAGTATGTACGAGTATAAACATATTTCCAGCAGTTCAATGAAGATTAATTCAGAATTCTGCTGTACTAACGCTGTCTTCATATTGTGGCAAGAAATTGTGGTTGGGGTTGCATTGAAATCAAACCCTTAAGTGTACTTGTGCTCTTAGCTCAGGAAAGCGTAATGGCTATTCAAAAGAAAAGTATGTTTTCATAAGTAACACACATATGTACACATTCCTTTAAGGACCCTTGTAAAACTTTTCTATACAAAGTGTAATGTCGCGCAATGTCCTTCTGTGGAGGACTCATGTTGAGGCGGTTACCCCCAAGGCTACGAGAGCGCTGATGGTGTGCAAACGTCTAGCAGGGAAGACCTGTGGGTGCATCCCAATGATCCTAAGATGGATGTACACCATGATCGTAGGACTAACAGTAACTTATGAAGCGGTGGCTTGGGTATCCAGAACTACTCTGGCAACGGCAAGACAGTCTCCTGCCAAGGTTCAACGTCTGGCGTGTGTTTGCATCACGGGGCTATGCGTTCATGTTCGACGCCAGCGCTGGAAGTGGTCCTTGAACTGGTGCCACTATATATTATGATTGAACTGGTGGCGAAACGAACGCTAACAGCGAACTTTGCGAGAGAGGGTTTTGGCAAAGGCAAAGTTCTATCATATAGCAACAAAGACAAGCTAGGCTCCCAGCTGCCATTAGTGCTGTTCCCCAGGGATGATATGCACAGAGTAGTGGTCTTTGAAAGAAACTTCAAAGTCAAGTTACACAGAAAGGCAAATTGGAGCACGCCTATCTTGGAGGGAAACGTCCAGGCGAGCACTGTACAGTGGCACATGGACGGCTCTAAGACCGCTGAGGGTACTGGAGCAGGAGTATGCGGCCCTAGGCTGCAACTTTCAATCTCCTTGGGGACTTTCCCAAGCATCCTCCAAGCGGAAGTCAATGCGATCAGTCTATGCGCAGAGATTAACCTTCGCAGAAATTATCGAAGGGAGATGATACTTATACTAAGCGATAGTCAGGCGGCACTTATTGCTCTGAAACCCTTCGAGGTCAAATTCTCTTTGATCCGCAAAGGAGACACCAGTGCACCTGCTCCTGGATTGAGAGGCCGTTTAACGAGGAAGGGACATACATATATGGCCAAGTGAAGAGCACATACACTCC
>NW_016174300.1:0-583 GCF_001687245.7 Rhagoletis zephyria
AAAGGGTGGCGTGCATGATGATCACGGGAGCGTTACCATCGACGCCGACAAAATCCCTAGAGACCTTGCTTCACTTGCTACCTGTGGACCTATATGGTAAACTATTAGATTAAATGCGCTAATCAAATGGAGTGACACGAGGTTTGGGCACTCTAGAATCTTGGAAAATCTTCCAGATGACTTTAGGCGCCTGGACTACACAGTCCCGNCATGATGATCACGGGAGCGTTACCATCGACGCCGACTAAAGCCCTAGAGACCTTGCTTCACTTGCTACCTGTGGACCTATATGGTAAACTACAGGCAAGCTGTAATGCTATTAGATTAAATGCACTAATCAAATGGAGTGACACTCTAGAATTTTGGAAGATCTTCCAGATGACTTTAGGCGCCTGGACTACACAGTTCCGTCTACGGGACTAAAGAATTATTTCCAGACAAGGATCCCCCCAAGGGAAGAATGGGAGGAGGATTCGGTCCTGATATCGTATTCTGACTCAACAGCCATCTACACTGATGGCTCCAAGTTGGATCTGAAGGTAGGAAGTGGGGTATACTCGCAAGAACTCTCACTTAGCCTCAG
>NW_016174300.1:725-947 GCF_001687245.7 Rhagoletis zephyria
TGACAAATCTACGTCGAAGGTTGTTATGGAATGTAGACGTACTCTTAATGAACTGGCAAGGTGTTACGTCACTAATGTTGTGTGGGTGCCAGGCTACAAAGACATACCAGGAAACTGTACTGCAGAACTAGCAAGGAAAGGAACCTTGTTTCCTGCAATCAGTACAGCTCGTAATGCGGGCATTCCGCTATCTTCTTGCAAGCTCTGGCTTGAGAATAACTT
>NW_016174300.1:2718-11067 GCF_001687245.7 Rhagoletis zephyria
TTTTTCATTCACTTTATTTATGTATAATTATGTAACAGAAAAAATAGCAAAATTTGTGTAAATCATAATTATTTAGCTTACCTACATAGATTTAATTCAACATTAGAATTAGTGAGAAACCAATTTTATACGAGTATGACAACCCAAAGGGCTAATTTATGATTATTTGGTAGGTATGGTATGTACATACGTATGTATGTATTTAATTAATTTACACTTAATAGGTTATTATTAAAGTAGTAATTAAATTTAACTACGACTTTGTTTTCGTTTTTTTTTACGATTTGTGAAAATGTAAGGCAATAAGGAGGAAATTAATACCAAGTGCCAATTTTTGCTGTTTTTAATTTTCATCTTTTTTTGAAGCACTCAAGCTTGGCACAGATTTTCGAATCGTTACGAAAAAAGAAAACGGACAATGGAAACATGCTAGGCGCTGGCATTTTCAAACGTTCCTCTCTTCAAACATTTTTGAAGAGGAATCCAACTTCCAAAAAAAAGGGGAGGGGCCTTATAAAAACTGTACACTTAAAACCAATTGCTTTTCAAGCTTGGAGCTTTGTGTTATCCGGGCAGGCTCATTCATTTACTCAGAGAATATATAGTTTCTTAGTTTAAATTTGATTAAAGTTTTATTTGCAAATTTCCGGTAAGCAATAAGCGAGTGTACAAAAAATATGTATATACATATATAGCGGTAAGAATGGCCCACTTACATATGCATGAAGGAATACACACAGACGACGCACAGTGGGAAACATCGGAAACATTTCTTCATTTTTCTTTAAAAATCTTTAATTTCATGATCCTGATGTAGTAATTTAATATCGTCACCTAAAATTCAAAATTCACTTTTTGATGGATTTCATCGAATTACACTTCCCACATAATTTTATAAAAAAAATTAAAATATTAGTCACGACTTTTTCAATATCAGTTGAGATGTTGTTATGTTTTTTTGCATTTCAGGTGACGATATGTAATTTAATATTTGTATCAGAAATGCACTCATCAGCCTCACCTCAAGAAAAATGATCTCTATTCAGAAATAAAAAGGCGAAAAATTCAAAGCTGGGATTCATAAGGCTCCCTAATTTTAGAGCTTTTTATCTTTGAATAGAGAGACTCGACCCAGTAAATTGATGATAAAAATAATAAATTATTTCATCAGAATCATAAAATTAAAGATATTTAAAGAAAGATGAAAAAAATTACATTTATACGGTTATTCTAGCGCCGCACAGTGTACAATTTGGGAGTGCCGATGGACAAAATCGTTGATCTCTGGATAGGAATAAGATCAAAATATGGGTTCGAAAGCTGATATAATGGTGTACAAGGAAAAAATGGAGCCATTATATAATCATTATATAAAACCACATAAAAATTTGGCTGAAAAATCAACCTAAAAAAAAAAATCATACTTTGCTCGCTAGATTAAGAAGTTGAAAATTTATAAGCACTTTGCAATTTAAAAAAAAGAGCATTTAAAAATTTTTTAGTCAACTTCTGACCACAAATTTGAATTCTTCGGTTGAAAATTTACGAGAAAAGTGCATACAACCAAAACCCAATTTTTTTTTTGGGCTAGCCAGGCCTGCAAGTATTCATTTTTTTCGAAAGCTCATTTTTCATATAAATTTTTTGGGGGTTGAATATAATGATTATGTAATGGCACTATTTTTCCTGTCGAGATTTACGATTTTGTCCATCGACACTCCCAAATTGTACACTGTGCGCCATGTCTGGAATTTTTTTTCGATATTACCCACTGTGCGAAGCCTCTATGCATTGTTTGTCTCGCCTTTAAGTTGTCGCTTAAAAATTTTTCACTCTCCTTCCGAAATCTTGCCTACGTATTAGATAACTCAAAATTTCCAATTTGTCGGAAATAATAAATATATAATAAGCGCGCGCTAATCGCATGATGAAAAGAGGGTTTCCCGTGTTTTTTTTTTGCAATAAATTACTACAAAGTGTTGACCCCAATATTTCTGTGAGGTGAATACATATTAAATATCAAAAACGTAAAATTTTTATTTACATACCTAATACGATGAAAAATTCCAGAATCAATATCGCGTGGTGTAATCATGGAGGACACTGATAAAGGGTTTGATCGGTGTTAATCGGAATGGGCTATGCCAAATTATGAAATTTTTTTTTACTAGATACTACTTGGCTGCGCTTAACAAAACTTTTAACCCAAGTTTATGTACATAAATACATCAGATTATAACATCCTACCAAAAAAAAGAATAATAACTTTAATTTAAAATTCTGCTAAATTTTATACGAAATGTTAAGGGATTGCACTTAAATGATGTGATAAACTCCAGCATGCCATTTTCCACATTCAATTAAATTACATGCTTTCTTTCTTAAGCGCTTACTACAAACATCGTACATACATACTTGCATACACATTTACTTATAAACCTTATGTACGTATGCATGGCTTCACAATTTTTACCAGGTTTTTATTATGCAAGAGTTTTATGAATTTTAAATACACATTTACTTAAGTAAGTATGTATGTATGTATGCCCCATACAGTCGAAAGCAAGATTCCTTATTTACTTGTATTTCGTATTCTTAATTAGTTGAACCGTTAGTACATAATTGAGTAAAAAAATACATATCAATATCCATATTCATTCCCTTAGCAATACGTTCTATTAATCTTTAACTTCCCAGATTTACATATACATACATATAAACCTGCATCGCATTTTTTTCTTCAGAATAATGTTAAACTTTAGCTTTAATTACTTATTGAATATATATGTATATGTATATACATACATACTTCCATATGCAAGTATTATGCATATAAATAGACGAGATAAAATTTTCTTTGCTATAATATATTATATTCTTTGCGCGATCGAAAAACTTTACTCTCACAGACAAAAGTGCGACAAAGAGTGCAACTGTTTTTGAAAAAAAAAAACAAAAATAAATGCAACAAAATATTTGTATTTCGAATGCAAACAGAAAAATGTAAATCAGCACTGCCCATAGCTTTGCATTTTGATTATCCTTTTGCTCAAATGTCATAATTTTTGATTATTTTTTCTGACTCAAAACTAATTTAATCGGGTTACAAAATTAAAATTAGCGCGCGGTTGAGTGGCTAGAGCAGCGCATTGCCACCCGGTACGTCTAGGGTTCGATCCCTGGGTCGAGGAACATTCAAAAACAAGTTATTTTTTCTAATAGCGGTCGCTCCCCGGCAGACATTTGCAAACCTCCGAATGTACATATTGAAAAAGTCTGCTTTTATTTCACTGTTAAAGCAAACCAAACAACACATTGAAGATCTAGAGCCCTTTACAGCTCAATCTACAATCATACAAAAGTTCTTAGGCTTACTCAACTTTCTGCCCGAGCACTTTTTTGCACAATTTCAGGCAAGCTGCAATGCCATAAGACTAGCTGCATTACAAAAATAGGGATACCCGCACCTTTAAGGTCCCCAGACAACACTACACCTCCTCTCAATCTTGAGAACAAACTCTTCACGCGTATTCCTTTCAGAAACGATTGAGAAGATGAGTCGGTCTTGGGCCCAAAAGATGACTCCACAGCCTTATACACAGATGGATATAAACTAAATCTAAGAGTAGGAAGCGGGATACACTCGAAAGACCTCTCATTGAACATCTGTTATAGGCTGTCAGACCACTGCGGCGCTTTCTCTTGGACTTGTCCGACTCCTTTTTCAACCTGCCTTCAGTAATTATCTTTGCTGATAGCCAAGGAACTATCAGGTCAATGGAATGCATAAGTCAATTAAAAATTGGCTACTGAATTCACTATCCACCCGCGAGATGTGGGTAAGGTCATGGAGACATACATAAATAGAAAGTAATTTGCATGGCAGATGAACTTGCGAGGAAGGACACATTTCTGTCTGATGCGTTCAGAAATGCATCAAGCCAAAGCAACAGTCAACAAATAAAAGAGGCTGATGCTTTGATGCATTTCTGCCATTCCCATTGAAGAAAATTAAATAAAAGCTAAAAAATTAAATATAAAACTCCCAAACAAAGTATTTTGTTTTTACTTTCGTTACACAACTGCCAAATTTCAGCTATTATTCGCTCAACTCAATTCAAACTCTCACTTTCTCGATCACTCATAAGAAGTTTCGACATACAGAGGCGAATAAAATATGGGCCCGAACCGCGGCATTCGTTATCGACCGCAACTCGAATCGAAATTGGCTTCTGAGATCACGGCGTTGGATAGCGAGTGTGCATCGCGCATTCAAATTGTATTGTGGAGAAAACAGCTGCCATTTTATTTGATTCGATTCGAAACGAATAATCACTCGATCACCAATGCCGCGATTCGGGCCCAGCTGTGCTAGCAACACCACCTTAGATGAATTCCGTTGAGCATCAGCAACAGAGTATCAAGAAAGCTACAAAGTTGCAATATTGCGGTAATTATTAATTAACTCGCACATACCCATTTTTTTTTAAGTAAAAAGAGTAAAATTAAAATATGTATTTATAGATGCATTGCCTTCGAAATGAGACACAGTTGAAAGATATCGTAAAGAATTTTTAACGGTCATTCCTGCATACTTAACTCAAAAATTTTTTTTATGGATTACGACGTTCTTACAGCAAGCGAGCATTATGTTGACTAACCGCATATTTGCCTCAATTTCTATGACCGATTAGAGTTCTGGCTGCTTTTCCATATACATTAATTTATTACTCATCAACTACCCTAATAAATTGAAAGAAATTTAAATTATATACTACATAGCTCAATAAACAAAAAAAGTGCTAAAAATTAAAAAGGTTAAAAACTTAAATAAAAGACGTTTTTTGTAGCTTTATCCCTTACTTCAAACACTTACCTATACTTAGACATTTGATGTTTAACCTTTGTTTTTTTTCTAATACTTAAATGTTTAACTGTACATTGTGCCCTTAGCGTTATTAACTTTAATGTTCCCGTACTCGAATCACACTTACGATATTTAGATAGATGCTCGACTTAAATAGTACACACTTCACTTACATACATACCCATGTACACTTTTGCATATGCATACATAATTTGATTTGCCATTTCTTTTTTTATAGTCCAACTATGATGTAGTTTCTGATCATGTTCATACTTAATTATGTTATATTTATAAATTCAAATTTAGTTTTTATGCCCTAGCACTTTGATACGTTTTGCATTTATTTCTGTTTCAAATCAAGCGCATGTTTCATTGCATTCGTTTGTGTGCCAAAACAAAAAAAAAAACTTAAACTGCTTGCATTTGCAAAACTTAACATTTTCCTATTAAATTTAAACTAAATTTGTTATTTATCATCCATCGTTATGCCAATTTCTAATTGTTGACTCAACAAACGATTTCATAACAAATGGCCAACACACTTTTTTGCAAAAAAGAAAAAAGAAATAAAAAATCATTGAAAAGAAACATTTAATTTTCTATTTTAATTTTCTGTATTTTTACTTAGTAAAGGTATACGTAAGTTTATAAAAGAAATGAGTTAAATTAAATTACATAGTACATATTTTTAATTTCTTAGCAGCATAAATCACTCGTTAGGATCACTTAATTTATATTTTTTTAGCTTAGTATTCCAACTTTATCAACTTTCCATTTAATTCATATTACAATTATAACTTGTCGCTTTATTAATATTTAGACATAGATTTTTTCGCTATTAGAAAAAATTAAAATAATTAAATTAAATTACATATAATATCGAACGCAGGTTGCATGCGTTTTTGTATTTTTTTTTTGGGGGGAAATCTATACTAGAATTAATTCTTTTGTTTTTTGTTTTAAATAGCTTTTTCTGTTGACAGCAGATGCGCATTAATAATGCATAAATACATACATACATAAACATATATGTATGTATATTTTGTTCATCGATAAAACTAGGCTTGCACATATCGTAAGCATTCGGCTGTTGTGCCAAACTCAAATACTACAGCCAGACTATGGGCTAATACTTATTGCAAATAATAAATATGTATAGATCTACATATTTATATACATAAATCAAATGCACCTGTAGTACTAAAAAAGAATTGAATAGTTTTAGATAAATATATAGGTTGAAATTGGCGAGAGTTTTATATGTAGTCTTTTTCTCAACTAATAACTACAAAGGGTATCTATCAACAGAACAGTAGAACATTTAAAATATTTGTTAGAATTTATATGTATGTATATAAAAGCGTGTCTTAGTAAAACAGCGTGGCATGGCGCCTTCCTTGTTTTTTTACATCTTTGCTTTGCATTTCCATTACAAATTTCTTTTGCTACACACACACACCCATACTTCGTTCTCGTTTAAAAATGTTTTCCTTTTGCCTTGATTACAATGCATGTAGATTTCAAATATCAAGTATTGTATTAATACATAGTTTCTTTTTTTTATAAATTTCCACGAAATGCTTTGTTGCAAATAATTGTACATGATTGCTGTTTTGTTTATGTTTTTGTTCTTTTTGTTTGCTTGTCGAATTTTAATTCTGTTGCTGTTGCTGCTGTTGATATTCGATAGGACTGGTGATTGCCCTAAGGAAATCGTGTTGTGACTGCAGTATATTGCGTATGATGCGCAACCATTCATTGGTTAAATCCACTGTGGCCGCATAGCAAACTATATTCAAACCGGGTTTATTTGGATCAGTTGATTTGAGCAGAAAACGATTATTTGGTAATTCTTCTAACTGCATTTTGTTGACCTATTGAAAATGAGATAAAAATTAAAAAAAATATAGCGTACTAATTTTTAAATAGGACTGCTCTTAATTGGGATAATGTCCTCTTCTAAAGCTTGAAAGCACTAGAAGTTCTCTAAAAAAAATAAAGTAACGAAAATGTCGCAATAAAAGAGCTAAATTCTTATTTTTATGTTAAAAAATATACCACAAATACATGTCAAAGACGTGAAAAAATATGCTAATTTCTACCTTAACTATCCACAATTATATCTGATGAAAAAGGCCTCGATCAAAAAATTATACTACGCCGCCGAATAAATAAGCGCTCTTAATTCCATCTATACTTCGCATATACTACAATCACTTCCAACAGCGGTAAATACAGGCTGTTTCTCAAGAAAAGTTACAGATTTTCTGCTGGATTACACAAAAAACAGTTACACATTTTCTGCTGGGTTAACGTAAATTTTACCCATACCGAAACAAAGATGTTTAAACAGAAAAAACATTTTGCCCTTCACACAAGTCAGTAATATAATGTCCATTTAGAGGCATATAAACGTTGGGTTTTTTAAATGCGATTTCATAGCCTTGCCCGCCTGTGTATTTCAAGAAAATATCTAGCCTCCACCATCCCTCCGAACCATTCTACAAACTCATATTTCTTATCAACTGACTATCATACAATGGAGCCAAATTTGAACCAAATTTTACCGCAAATATATTTTAATTACAGTTCCATAGCATACATACATACATATGTACTACACATTAAGTGCCCCTGGTTATTTTACAATACGTCCAGCGGCTAGTTTAAACTACTCATAGAAAGTCTAGTGAACTTTTGCAAATTTTAATTTTCTAACTGCAGCGCTTCACCTACCTGTATATGCGACCGATAGGTATATGTTGGACTACTATACTGCAGCTTCTTGCCATCAATATCCGCAAAAATTATACTTTGCTCGAATAGAAAAACATACAATTCACGCGGTTTTTGCATCATATAGGCATTACGTTCAGCATTCTTCTCATCTTCAACGCAGGTCAATTTGTCATGTAGCAGCAGTTTGCCTTGCGCAGTTATTTTACCCTCAAATTTTTGCAAGCGACGTAATTCCATCGCTTCGTTAGCAGCCTTGCAAATCATCTAAAAATGGTACAGATTGTGGATAAAAATTAAATTAATATTACAAAGGACTGCGACTCGGAATCAATTTGTTGAAATAAGCTTCCTTACCCCCATAACGCGCATAGCTTCCTCGATGCCGACAACTTCAGCATCACGTCCAGCTGCACGAGCATGTTTGGCAATTTCTCTGAATAACAATTCATATTTTGGCAATCTTTGCACCGGTTTTATGAGCAAATCGTTGAGCTATAAATATTTAGTAGCAAAAAAGAGATTTGAAACGAGAAAATTTAGTTACGAAAGATTCATTTGGTGTTCACTTGGAAAACTTACATCCAAACGACTACCGAGTTTTTGTCGTATTTGATCAAAATATGCAAGATGAGTGGTCACTATGTGATCCGACACTGGCTTGTTTTGGTAATATTTATTATACATATCAAATTTAGGTAAATAACGTTTGATAATAGGGCCCAGATCGGCGGGCGAGTTACGAC
>NW_016174301.1:0-11067 GCF_001687245.7 Rhagoletis zephyria
TGAATTTTATATATAGCAAGAAACTTTGATTCATATGGTTTATGTTATAGAATGATAAATATTTTCATAAAAAAATTATTAACAAATTTTTCATGAAAATAATTGTGATTATTATTTTAGAACAAGGTGTATGCTAACTTTTGACCCTGACTGTGCATATATACTAGGGTGGTCCTTGAAATGTCAACATCATGAGGCACCACTCCATTCACGAAAATTTTAAAATTAAAAAAAAAATTGTGGTCGCTTTTTATTTTATACCGCGAAAATTCGACGAAGTTTTGACTTTGAACAGCTATAATTCAGCAATAATATGAAAAAGTTTCAATTTTGTCAATTTTTACAATTGAAAAAATTTTTAAATCTTCATGGCGACTCCTCATTTTTTTTTTAATTAAGAAATTTTCGTGAATTGTTTATTATGTACTTACGTAGAACAATAGATGTTATTTTAAGGAGCACCCTAATATACACACACACTTGGACACACGCGCGCGCACACCCAGTTGGTACTCATTCATGCCCGTTTGCCTATCATTTAGTACGTGATCCTTATGCCGCACAGCCTTTCCAGCGATGATCCTCCTCCCCTAGCAAACGATTGCGCAAACTTTGCTACGCAGTGCTGCTATTCATAACTTTTACTTTTACCCACTGTTGGCAGCATTACATAGCTGCTTCCCTTCCCTTCGCTGTGTACCTTTGCTTGAACCTGAGCTCACCTTTCGCCGCTAGCTACCTTTTCCTTTTGGCCGCACTTCTTATTCGACGTACATACATATGTATGTATGTATGTATGTATGTTCATATTTGCTTTGCTTCAACGCACTTTTTGTTTTGTGAAAATTACCCTCGCCCGTATGAACATACACATAGTACATACACACTCACACAAAAGCACAAATACGTGTTTGTGCGCAAATGCGTCTTACTTACGTCGTTTGTGTTAACTTTTTGCTTTCCTACTTTTACCTTTGGTTGCCTTTGATTTTACTTTTATTTATTTTTTTTGGTTCAACATTGCTTTTTGTGTTCTAATTTATTATCCCCTCCCCTTGGGTTTGGCTTGGCTTTGGTTATCCTTGTTCATCCTTTTCAGTTTTATGAAAAGTCATAATCATAAAAATAAATAAACATTTGTGCAAATTGCTGTGATTTGATCATCTCTACCCGTCGTGCCGTCTCTAGAAACGTAGCACAACAGAGCGCCTACGTTGAATTATCCTTTATGATTGTACATCCGATTTGTATTTGCCATTGTTGTTTGTATTAGTGCTGTTAGAGTGAATTTAATAGCGTAGCTTTAAGGTGACTGATAACTGAGGAGGTTTACATTTCGCATGCGGTCCGAGCTACCACTCGGTAGGAGAACCAGCTTCCAGTCCTGGTGCAAGCAAAATTAAAGGAGATTTCCTGTGATAGCGTTCGCCTCTTGCCAGGCAATTACAAACATCCGAGTGCAATTCTCACCACTGTCAAGAGTTCACCAGATCTTAGGACTCTATGACTTATAACCTATTTTCCCCAATCTCAAAAGTATTTTTAGTAGTGCGCGAAATTAACCTACGCAATACTGAATACGGAAATAATTATAGGAGACTCCGAACTTGGCGCCTATGGGGCCAATTGGCCAGTATTCCCTTAGCATTTCCGGTAGTTGCTTTAAATTTAGCCTTAGCTTGAACTCCGCGTGAACAGGCCATTCACATCTATTAATGAAATCTATAAAAATAATACGAGCAGGGAAAAAAGTTGCCACCTGTTGAACAATTAAAATCAAATTATTTAATAATCAATAACATCATGTCCGCACCGTACGTTCGATCTTCCGAAATGAGGTGTCAAATTAAGGCTTGGACCGTAGATGTGCAATAAGGTTGTACTTTTTGAAAAGCGTTGCCACCTTTTAAAAAATTATATATCTATAAATTATAAAAAAAATAAATCAGTTAAAACAAAATAGATATCAATGCAAATGGTTTTGAAAAGCTTTAGCCGAACAATAGGAGGGTTGCCACCTGTTTAAAAAATCTTATTAATCATACTTGAATCACCATGTGGGTGCCAAAAGAAAGGCGTTTTAGAAAGTAGTAGTTTGAAAATACTTTGAGGAGGGTGGCCACCTGCTGAAGTGTCGTATTTAGTTTACTTATACACAAGTTATATGAAACATCAAAATATGGATGTCAAACGAAGGAGTGTTAAGAAATTGTTAGGTGTTGGAGGAGGGTTGCCACCTGTTTAAGAAGTTAAATTCAAATATTTTAAAAGTTGAATGAATTACAAAAATATGGGTATCAATCGAAGCGGGTTCGAAAATTGTTTATTTCTGAATTGTATTTACCGCGTTTGCCACATATTTGAAAAATAAAATTCCACTAAATCATTAGTTATTTAAAATATGTATCGCAATAACCGTCGAAGGAAAGTTAACAAGGATTTAGCTGCCACCTGTTTGAAAGGTCTAACCCAATTAACTAATGCAAAGGGTACCTATATGAAATATAAAACACCGTAATCAAACGAAAGAATTTGCAGAAATATTTTGTTTGAACATTTGGAATATTTTAAGAGGGTTGCCACGTGTATAAAAAGTTACATTCAAACTATTCAATAAGTTGCATGAGTTATGAAAAGATGGGTATCAATCGAAATGGGTTTAAAAAGGCTTCATTCCTAACTCTTATTTAGGAGGGTTGCCATTTATTCGAAATATAAAATTCAAATTAGTTCGTCGGTTTATTGAAATACATGTGTATCACAATGTCAGACGAAAGAGATTCAAGACGATTTTAGTTTGAGAATACTTTTTAAAGGAATTTCAAAAATGAGAGGTCAAATTAAAGAGCTTAGTCGGCAGATGTGTGATTATTTTTTTAATTAACAACCTTTTTCATCGGTATCGTATGGTTTGAAGCTTGATAAAATTAGAAACATGCACTATGCGAGATTTTTCTTCACTCAGAAACGGCTGCACGGTTTTATACTGAAATATGGCATTCGGATCTCTTATAACTCTGACTGATTTTGACTTAGTCAAATTAAATAATTTAAACAAATTAAAATCTATATATATATAAGTGGAATGATAAGCGAGTGTTTGCGCTTTTGTGTCCTTGAAAAGAGATTAATTCGAGACAACAGTTGGTTGAAAAACTATCGAGAAAAAATCTACGTGATAAATCCAGTCCTCTGGAGTTGCCGAGTTCAAGGTATAGGTGAAATGTATATAACCATTTTAAGGAATTAACCTTACTATATACAAATATATTTACAGTTTTCATCAACTGTATAGGGAAAACAATCCTGCGTTGAAATATATATTAGATACAAATAATTTGGTGGCAACTCTCTTCAAAACACCTCAAAGAAAAATCTGAATGCTGCAACAAAAGATTTCTAACACTCGTTCGTTTGACACTTTAACGTTAACAACATTTGTTCCGCAATATTAGATATTCTGCCGAAATCCACAATAAAATCAAAATTTTAGAACTTTTCTCTTAAAATTGCCACGCATTGCAAAGAGCACAGTCCAAATTTTAAGAAAAGTTGCTCTTCCTCTCTCTGTACGCTCTTCAGTTCCCTGAGCACCCATTTGAAAATGAGATAGAATTTTGACAGAGGATATGTACATAAACTCTGGTTACCAGTGTTGCCAACTTTTGAATTTCAAAAAGCACCAAACCTTGGAAAAAGAGCGTTTTACCGCACTAAAAGCAGACATTTTTTTTTTAATCAAAGGATACTTTTTTCATAACAGTTTGTGGCAAACAAAAGTAAACAAATAAACAATATTTACAAGTATATAAGTAAATACACGAATCGCAACAAACGAAATTGAATTTTAAAGGGGAAGAGTAATACTTAATGATATCCTAAGTAGAAATGAGCGAAAAATTTTTTTGTTTTATGATAAACCGTCGTCTTTTTACACTTAGAGGTAAGGATATCTCAAAATTGTGACGTGGTAGAGAAATTCTGCAGCCAGATTATGGATTCAGCACGGAAACATCTACAAAAACCGATGCACTCAGGTTTCAAAAAAAGTTAAAATTTTTCGAACTGTGTAACCAAGAAAAAATAAATAACATTTGTTAACTTATCTGCGTGCTAGCATTTTCAACGCGAATACAATTTAACAAGAACACAAGAACGTGCGTTTGCAACTTCATCCTTTTATAAATCATGGTTTGCATTTTACTGCATTTAAATTTGTAAATTCTTGTAAATTCAGAAATTTTAGTGCTGAAAAAAGCACTAAAAAGGGCACTAGGCGGCACTAAACCATTTTTTTTTTGCGTTTTAATGTTAATGTAATAGATTGTATACATTTAATTAGCGAACGCAGGTGTTTTTCGTAACAAATCCGGAAATACGAAAAACATGAATGATCTTGTTGAGATCAAGTAGCTGCTACAAGACTAAAATTTAATGCGCATACAGCTCTTTAATTCCAATAAATCTCATAGCAAACAAAGGTGATGGAAATCAATAAAATAAAATACAACATATCCAAACATGAGCGAAAAATTTCGATTCAGGGGATTAATCTAATCCTACTATCTATACAAAATATGAAAATCGATTAATACAAATATATGCACGTGTGTACTATACNAACAACAATATACATACATACATAGTAAAGGAAAGTTAAGTATGTACTTGAGCGCCTGCAGCTGGGTACATTTCACTACAACCTTAATTCCTTTTTAAGGCTAGGAGTTTTTTTTTTTTTTCTTTTTTATTTATTTAGGAATTACTAAAATAAATGGTTTCATTCAAAGTCATGCCGAAATTGCATTGCGAATGAGTGGACGATTAGGTACTGCTAGTACTGGGTAATGATTATTGAGGTTTAGGGGATTCAAATCGGTTTGGAGTTGAGTGTTTTTTATGTGAAGGGATATCTTTAATCCTTTTGTGCTATTTTGTGCTGCCAACATTTAACCCACTAAATGCAATTGCAATCATTAATAAAAATTTGTTTTCGAAAACGCAGTGAGCTGGAAGTTAAAAAGGAAGAAAATAAAAAAAAAATCGAAGGACAGAAACAGGAAGCGATTGGTTTATAAAAGGTACATAGGTACACATACTTTCACACTTACACATATGCTATGAATGAATGAATATTTGTGCGTAGAAACATTGCATGCAATCTGCCTATGCTGCAACCCTGCTCAAAATGTACGCATCGCATTGTATTGAACTGGCTGCAGCGCAGCAAACGAGGCGCAAAGCCTTAAAACAACTCGAAACGAAAAAAAAATCGAAGCTAACAACGCAATACAATTTGGCGGAGGGAAGTACACGTACATATTCTCATTGCAACCGGGAGGGTGGCAAGCGGCAATCATGCAGCTGAGGTTTCTAGATTTGAGCACCACCAAAAAAACACAAAAAAAAAACAAGAAATCAACAAAGTGTGGCAAGCATATGCGTAATCCGATGCTTTCGCTTATACCCTGTGGGGAAAATCTCTAGTTCTAAACTGGTGCGCATGTAGTACGTTTAGACCCAGCACTGGTTCGCTATAAATCTCTTTTGCATACAAACAACTGGCGAATTTAACATGGCGATGTCCTAGGACGTGTCAATTGCCCCCCGCTGCATCCCTTTTTCGATAGTTTCGAACTACTTCTAAATTCTATAGTTCCGAACCAGTTTTAAAATCGCCAGATGAAAGAAAAAAGTATTATGATTTTTCAGTCTTTTCGGTTCTTCCGTGTGCGATTTTACATTATTTTTAAAGAAACGTTTTTTTTTCAATTTGAAATTAAATTTGTTTGAATGATTGTAAGAAATGTACGTTTACATACCACCTTTGGCTGTAGCTGACTTTGCAGAGGTGCTCGCTGTTATTTGTTACATTCCAGTTGGCCCCAAGATGTTAGTATGTTAATACAAAGTTTTGTTTTGTATTACCAAACTGTGAAATAGCATCTGCGAAGTGCAGAATGAAAGTGCATTTGAACGAAAAAGCCGCCAAACACATATCTATGTAAAGTAAACAAGCCCCCCGCTGCATCCCTTTTTCGATAGTTTCGAACTAGCTCTAAATTCGACAGATAAGATCTAGTTCGTTCTGCGTCCCTTTTTCTATAATTCCGAACCAGTTCTAAATTCGTCACTTTGGATATAGATTTCTAATGAAAAAAGAGAAATAAAATAGTTTTTTTAAGAGACCCACATTTCGCTGATTTTGAACTGGTGGGGATCTACTTACTATCGGACTGGTTCGTTTTTGGCGACAAAGATCTTGTACGGAACTGGAAATTTTATCCACCAGTCCGCGGTTTCCCTGCAGGGTACACACACTTTGAATGAGGACAATATGTAGCTGCAGTAGTTAGTTACAATAGCTACAATAACAACAACTATAACGAATTGCACTGCACACTGCTGCAATAGCCAACCGTAAGCGGAAGCACAGATTCGTAAAATGTGGCAAAAGCATAATCCAAAAACACGTGTGGATGATATTAAGGTGCACTTTGAGTGGCAAATTTGGAGTTTGTATACCCTGCAAAACAGTTGGATTTCTTATCTAAATCTGTAACTGTGAACGGTCCTTTATGCTATGCTTCAATGGGTGCGCGGTCTCATGGTCCGCTATATATGTAGGTATCATGATTGAATTTCAAAGAATTAATTATTTTTACTATTTTTAAAAGTGATACGCACCCGCCTCTGTGCGGCAAAAAACGTGCGCCCAAAAATGCAAGCAAATCCAAACGTCGAAAAGCTGCTGTCACAACAGACGGCCAATGCATTCTCCACTCAACTTTCACACCTGCTCTCAGAGAGCACTCTTCAACCAACCGACATATGCGAGCAGTGGAACCACCCTTCCCGATCATTAAGTACCGCCGCTGAAGAAGTAGTCGGATTTCAGCGAGCCCGAAAGAACAACTGGTACGATGAGGAGTGTCAGGAAGCCGTTATAGGAAGCTGAAGAAGGAAGCGAGACGTATTTGGAGCAACAAGTAGAGAGACGGCGAAATACGTGAGTGCGAAGAGCTTAAAATGTTGGCTGACAGGAAAAATGCCCGGAAATTCTAGCAGAGAGCTAGGCGACTTACGGAAGGTTTCAAGACCAGGGAAACTCCTATAAGCACAAAAATGGCGACCTAGTTACCGATGTCGAAAACGTACCTAAATTATGAAGGGAACACTTTTCCACCCTAGTTTATGATAGCAGTATGGAAAGTTGCAAAGAAGATGAACCCAAGCCCCCAGCTATGACGACGGAGTCGATGTTCCATCGCCTGACTTTGACGAGGTACGAATAGCAATAACGCGGCTGGAAAAGAACAAAGCTGCTAGAGCTGACAGCTGACGTATTCAAGAAGATCTTATCGAGTGTATTGTACGAAAGACTGAAGCCACCATCAACGAACTGATTGGACCTTATCAGTGCGGCTTTAGGCCTGGAAAGTCCACCTAATATCAGGTATTCACAATACACCAAATCTTGGAAAAATCCCCGCGAGAATAGGACCGGCACGCACTATATATTTTTCGATTTCATTGCCGCTTCGACAGCACGAAAGGAAGTTGTCTTTATGTCGCGATAGCTGGATTTCGTATCCCCGCGAATCTAGTATAGCTGTGTAAAATGATGTTGAGCCATGAACTGCATCAGAATTGGGAAGGACCTCTCCGAGCCGTTTGCTACCAAGGGAGTTTCAGACAGCGCGACTCCCTTTCATGTGATTTCTTTAATATGATGTTTAAGGGGAAGTGAACCGCTCAGGCACAATACTTCACAAGACCGTACAATGACTGGCGTATGCCGTCGACATCGACATTATTGGTAAAAACAACGGTTACGCCGGTTATGTCTTCTCGGGATTAGATAGAGAAGCAAACCGAATGGGGCTGGTGGTGAACGAAGATAAAACGACGTATCTCTTGCCATCACACAAACGGCTAGCGCATACACGTCTGGATACCCACGTCACTGTTGACAGTTACCTGTTTGTAAAGTAGACGACTTCGTTTATTTGGGAATCACAAAAAACACCAATAATAATTTTAGCATCGAAACCGAACGCCGAATAACTCTTGCCAAAAAGTGCTACTTTATACTGAGTGGACAATGCAGAAGTAAAGTATTCTCTCTGCGTACAAAAATATCACTCTATAAGGCACTCATCATGCTTGTGCTGGTATATGGCGCAAAAGCACGGGGAATGGCAACATCCGATGAAGCGGCTCTTGGAGTATTCGAAAGAAAGATTTTCGGTAAGATTTTTGGGCCTTTACGCGGTGGTGAGCTTTACAACGATATAGACATAATGCAGCGAATTAAAATACAGCGGCTCCGCTGGCTTGGCCATTATTTCGAAGTATTCAACTCGGAACACGCTGGTGATATCACAGGAAGAGGGAGGCCCCCACTGCGATGCAAAGACCAAGTGCAGGACTTGGCTTCACTTGGCATTTCCAATTGGCGTCAGTTGGCACAGTAGAGGAACAACTGGTGTGCTTTCTTGAACTCGGTCAAAATCGGTTAGGCGGTTACAGCGCCAAATAATAATAAGAAGCAGAATTGTCTTCATGAAAGTCCACCAAGGAGATGACTAAATTATTTGCATAAGCGTCGAATCTTTTGTAGGACCTCTTCCACAAGCTATGTCCATAGCAAGGAAGAAAACAACACTTGTTGATTGCCAAGAGTGGGTTAGCATGCTCGTCACTCTTTACGAATCCAAGTTTACGATCACAAAGATAGTGTAATGTTTCACTAAAACTGTCCAGCGATATGGTCCATTCCCACGATAAATTCTTTTTCTATTCTAACAGAAAAGCAAGATGATTAGAGTGTGTCTCGTTTTAGACCTTTGCAAAAAATAAAATATGTTTTTTCTCTGAGATCCATCAACAAGAAAAATACCTTAGCTCAATCGAGAAGGTTATAAAAACTATGTCAATGGTCGTGAACCCACAATTAGTGCAACAACTTTTCCGGCATCAAAACGAATTGCAGTTTCTGTTGTTGTCCCACAAGCAATGATCTCAATTTCAAGTGTACAATGAAAGGAAGACACGCTCGCGCACATGAAATACAAAAAGCATCAATGAACCGAACCGTTATGCGCGATGGTGGTTTTAAATACGCGAGCACACTCAGCTATTGTTTCCAAATGCTTGCCAAAGTTGAATGGGCATATACCGGAGCTGAGGCGTGTTTGTGCGCATGTGTATCCGCTTAATCCTCTGAAATTGATCCCTAATTTGCTCAGGGTGACTGGCTCTTGTTGATGAACGCTTGCTGCAGCAGTATGCTGCTTACAGCAAATAAGGTTTTTCACATTTTCTTCTTTTTTGCGGTGTTCTTTTTAAACTCGCTTTTCTGCTTTTACGAGTATCTACATATGTTTCAGTTCGGGCTGACACTTGAATTGGTATAGGTGGTTGGTGGCGAATGGCAGAAAGTGTTTTAACGCACAAAGCTTAGGCACAAGTGGACATACATGTTTGGGTGCATATCGTTTTAGGGCTATTTTTTCAGAGAAGGAAGTCTATTGTAATATATTTTTGAAATTTTCACATTTTTATTTTTTTCTAAGCGATGCGTGTCGAAGCGCATATCATTTTCTCACTTCTGCTTTATTTTCGGTCATTTACCTATTCTTGGTGTCTCATTTGCGTTGCACAAAAAAAAAAAATTAAGGATTAGTAGCATACATTATGCGAGCTTGTAAAAGTCTGTCAGTTCATAAGTGTGTTTATGCCAATGAACTTATTATTTCCACAAACTAAGCAGGCTTGGATTTGCGCGTTTTTTACCAGGATTACCCACACTTACATAGTAAGAGTTCATAGATTAGTTTTAAATCAATAGCAAACAGCGGGTCCACAAACATTTTCCGCAAACTGGGAACTGAGTTAGTTATAGACACAGCGCTGGCGAATGACTGCCTGGCCCAAAAAATTAATTGGAGAGTTAGTGAGGATTATACCCTCAGCGACCATCAGGAAATAATAATGGACTTGGAGTACTAGTTACTGTCGAAATTCGACCATTTTTCTAGTCTTTTAAGACTTGGGCGAGGAAAGTCTGCTGCTGTGGATCTAAAACATGACTACAATTTTTTGTATCTTTGAAGGTCTTTGGAGGACTTAAAATTTACCCAATTTGATTACAATTTGTCGATCAATCTCGACAATTTGAAACATAGATAATTCAATAAATTTAAATAACACTAAAATCCGATAACTCAACAAAAATCAATAACTCGACTAATTTCGATAACTATCGATAAATTTCGATAACCGTGCGTTTCGGGGGCTCGATAAATTTCGATAACTCAAAAATCTATACATTTCGATATCAATCTAAAACTCGATAAACTTTGGATACCTCTATAAATTTCGATAACTTGGCTAGTTTTCATAGTTCCATATATTTCGAAAGCTATCGACAAATTTCGATAGCTCGTTACACTCTGGTAACACGATAAAATTCGATAAGCAGTGATAACTCGATAAAGTTATATAACCTATAAATTTCAATAGCTCGATATATTGTGAAGATTCCAAAAACTTCGTTTTGATAAATCGACAAATTTCAGTCAGTAAATAAATATCTATAACTCGACAAGTAGAAAAAAATCGATGCATTACGATAACTCGATAAATTTCGTTAGCTCTACAAGTAATAATAATTTAATAAATACCGATAACTTGTCAAATTTCATTAAGTTGGCAAATTTTGATAATAGTATAATTTTTCACAGCACCATAACAATCCGTAAATTTCGACCAGTAATTTACTTCGTCTATAAATTTCGAAAACTCAATAAACATCAATCAATTTGAATAACTCGATACGTTGCGATAACTCGTTAAATTTCGAAAACTATAAATGTCGATGATGCGATAAATGTCGATGATTCGATAAATTTCGGCAGCATGATAACTTTCGATAACTAAATTATGTATGCTATTGGTGGAATAATGAAATAACAAGTAATTTTTAGCAAAAAAAAAATCCGATCAGCGGATCATGAGATATATATATATATATATTTATTTTTATATGAGAGTTGAAGTCGG
>NW_016174302.1:0-11066 GCF_001687245.7 Rhagoletis zephyria
TGCTTCAGTGAACATAAAGCGTGAAATGAGATAATTAGCTGTCACATAGTGAAGACAACGGAAGCCCAGGTGACAAGTTTGTTTGAGATAGAAAATGTTTTTCGGTTAGAAAACAAGTAAATGCTTTCATTTAGCAGCAAGGACAATAATACTCGACTTGTAGTTTCAGCTCATAGACGAAGAAAGTTGGTACTTGTGTATGTATGTCAATTCAGGCCAATTTTTTATATAAATCTCTGATTTATGCCATATTTAATTAACTAAATTTTATTTTAACTTAACTACAAAATACTTAACTTAACTTTACTTAACGCAGTTCGTTTTTTTTTTTAACAATAACCACTCAACTTGTTACTTCACGCTGCCGCATAACTGTGTTTCTTCACTTAAGCGTTCAATTAACTCTAAAAGTTTAACACGCTATTTTTGTGGCGCGAAAACTTGTGCGCTTATTTTCTCTCCTCCCCCCTCTACAGTTCTATATATTTTTTGTAGCTTTTTCTTGCATACAAGTCTCCATATTCAACTGTTGGCTCCTTTGTTTGGCACAAAACGAACAATTACTTAGTTTTTACTTCCCGCTTTTCACATTCGCTACCTCTCGCTCCGTCTGCGAGTCCATTCGCGCTTTATTCTTGCGCATTTAGTGAACGCCACTTCTGCTGTGTTTCATTCTAGTCATCGCTAAATATGAACTTCCAGCAGCGCATTTGAGGCCGCCATGGATAAAGTATCTTTGCGTTTAGCTGCAGCTAGACACTTCTTGCAATAGACGCTCAGAGTTTGTTATTTAATTAATTCATGATGTATGAGCCAACAGCACAGCGCCGCAGGGAACGGCGTGAGCTGTATGGGGGTGGGTGGTGGTGCATGAGTGGGCTGCTTGACCTGCGAATGGTCTCCTTAAACGCTTTTGATTGCACAACTTAGACGCTGTTGTTTGTGTGTTGATGAGCAATTTAACCAACTAAAAGTCAGAAGCCACTGACTTTCTGCAAACATAATTACAGTCAAGTGATACGAATGACTCATTAGGCAATAAACGTAACTAATGGGAAACTAAAGTTAAATAGGTATGCAATTGTTGTTGTACTATTTTGGAGGCTCAAAATATGTACTACAGTGTACGAGTCCTTGAGGAAACAAATACATACGATGGAATATGCACTTTAAAAACACATATTACTCATACGCCACGTAGACCCTTGTAGTAAAAACTTGCAGAGTAACATTTGTATGTATGTACATATAGAAAGGACTGGAAGAGTTTGTAAAAATACTTAACTATGTATAATATGCCGAACTGAAGTTTTACTGATCGAATATTTACTATAAGGTTTTCAAAGAAAATAATTTGAATACTACCACTTAAGTTTGTGAGTTAGTGGGTATGTTTCTTGCTCTTTCACGCTTAAAAGAATATTAGGCGTATATTAATGAAATTTTGACATATGTTATACCCTAGATTAATATATATGATATTTTTTAAAAAGTTTTGCCAGTGGGTGTCAAACAAAAGGGGTTCAAAAAAGATTTTTTTCGGAAATATTTTGGAAAAAGGATGCCACCGGTTTGAAAAAGTTTAAAGGTTGCCACTTATATAAAGATTCAAAACAAACTTATTTAACGAGTTAAATGAAATATTTTAAGTAAATAAAAAAAATGAAAATATTTTTTTTTAAGTTTGCCACCAGTTCCAAGATAATAAATTAAATAAATATAATAATAATATAATAATAAATTAATAAAGAAGCTTAGTAAAATATTTTAATACAGTTCTCAAACGACGGAGTTTTAATAAAACTTTATTGAGAAAACCTATTTGAAGTGTGTTGCCACCTGCTTATAAATTTTAAATCAACTTTATAAACCAGCTCAATGCAATATATTAATGTGTTTATAAAACGAAGGAGGTTTACATAAGTTACCTTTGTTTCTAAAATATTTTTGAAGTGTGTTGCCACCTGCTTATAAATTTTAAATCAACTTTATAAACCAGCTAAATGCAATATATTAATGTGTTTATAAAACGAAGGAGGTTTACATAAGTTACCTTTGTTTCTAAAATATTTTTGAAGAGGGTTGCCACCGGCTCAATAGGGTAAAGTAAATTTAATTTATGCAGTTATTTAAACAAAACAAAGTTTAGGAAGGCCTCATTTCTTTATTTATGTTTTCAAAGAGGGTTGCCACCTGCTTAACAATTCAAAACTAATTCAGTTAATGAGGTAAACTAAAAGCGTTTTATTTCGAAAATATTTTTTAAAGAAAGCGATTTAGTAAGCCTTATTTTGAAAATATTTTTGCAGAGGGTTGCCACCAGCTTAATTTAATTTGAGGCTAAGTGAAACATTATGATGCGGGTGTCCAACTTAAGAAGCTAAGGCAAGTTTTTTAACCAAAATATTTTTTAAGAGGGTTGCCACCGGTTCCAAAAGTTAAGATGACTTTAATAAAGAAGTTTAGAAAAATAGTTTAATATAACTTTAAAACGACGGAGTTTTAATAAAATTTTATTGGGAAACCCTATTTGAACTGTGTTGCCACCTGTTTATAAATTTGAAATCAAATGCTTTTTATCAAACGAAGGAGGTTTACACAAGTTAGCTTTGTTTTTAAAATATTTTTGAAGAGGGTTGCCTCCTGCTCAAAAGGTGAAAGTAAATTTACTTTATGCAGTTATTTAAACACAACAAAATTTAGGAAGGCCTCGTTTCTTTATTTATGTTTTCAAAGAGGGTTGCCACCTACTTAATAATTTAAAACTAATTTAGTTAATAGGGTAAAAGAAATATTTTAATATCAGCCTTGTTTAAGCGACTTATGCATTTCCCGCATAAACAAAGAACAGCGAACACCCACACGCATTTATATTGCATTCCCGCATAAACCAAGTGCAGCGAACACACACACGCACTTGTGTTTAAAAGTATTTCGCTCGTTCTTAATTGGGTATGCATTTTTTATGCAATTCTCAAATATCTCTTCGCTGAACTTAGTGAAGTGATAAGTCGCTGGCATTTTCAGCATGGTCAACGCTAAACCAGCTTGGCTCATCACGATGGTCAACGCTAAACCAGCTTGGCTCATCACGATGGTCAACGCTTAACTAGCTTGGCTATCACGCGGTGCTTTGAGCATCGCTCCCACTCCACTCCCGGAGTACTTTTTGGTATGGTAGTAAGCTCCGGCTTACAAGCCACACTGGGGCTCTGCATGAATGCATCCTCAAATAAATCCCTGCTCATTGCACAGCAGCCTACGGCAGCTAGAGCATGACTCCTCCAGTGGAGTCGCCCCAGCTCATTTCCACAGCAGCCTACGGCAGCTAGAGCATGACTCCTCCAATGGAGTCCCCCCAAATAAATCCCAGCTCATTGCACAGCAGCCTACAGAAGCTAGAGCACGACTCCTCCAGTGGAGTCCCCCAATTAATATATATGGTCAACTTTAAACCTGGTCTCCCGCTCTCCCTCAGCTAAACAGCCTTTTATTTCGAAAATAATTTTTAGAGAAAGCGGTTTAGTAAGCTTTATTTTGAAAATATTTTTGTAGAGGGTTGCCACCAACTTAATTTAATTTGAGGCTAAGTGAAACATTATGATGAGGGTGTCCAACTTAAGAAGCTAAGGCAAGTTTTTTAACCAAAATATTTTTTAAGAGGGTTCCAGCTTGTATTAACAGTCAAACTTACTTTAGTTTACCATACATAGGTAATTAAAATATGAATTACATTGATTTATATTTTATATTTACACTAGATTGTTTTGAAAGCATTTAGGTAAAATTGGGCATAAATACTAATTATGTCTTAATATACATATACATCTACTTTATTTGCATCATAGAATTCCCAGGAAAGGGAAATATTAACACTGGCTCGATTAAGATAATCCGAGTCGCTATCAGAGTTTGAAAAAATTATGTCTTTTTGTTTAAATGGCAAAAATTCGACCTGCTAAACTCAGCTAGTTTATGAAGTTACCTGAATAAGTTTATATAATGCATACATATGTATGTCACATTAATAAAATTTCAAGTAAAGGTTTTGTCCAATTTTCCGATTTAAAGAATTCATATTTTTTAAACCCTAGTAGAGACCCCTAAAAATTTTTTGAAAATTTTAACAATTTCTTGGATGCCTTTATTTTGTACGTGGAACCCCATATAAAATTTAATTATGGAAATTTAAGGACCCCCCTTATATGTATCTAACAAACAAAACAGAAACTTGATCTTAAAGTGTTTTAAAGAGAATCGAAAAGCAAACAAACACAATAATAAAAAGGGAATATCATGCCTTGCCGAAAATGTTTGACACGTGTGTTCATTTTGATGCCATGAATATTAATGGCAAAGTTCGAACATACTAAAGTTAAGCACACTGCTTAACAAGAATAACAAAAAGTTTTTATTCTACTTGGCAAGCAATCAAATTGGTTAAAGAGCTTTAAAGTTTAATGCGATTTGAAAATGAATCAATCATGAGATGACAAATTTATTACAAAATAAAATATGTCAAACAGCTTACAGGCTTTCTTTCTAGCACAGATGTACGTTTTTGCTTGTTGGAGAGTTTGCAATGTTGCTGCTATACTTTCTTCTTTTATTGCTGTTACAATCAGCGAATAATCCGAATCCTTAAATCAGAGTAGACCAATTTTCCAATGAATGAAACAATTTAAAAACATTTGTAAATAAAACTATCCTTGGGTAGCTTGTAAACTGATAGCCAAGTAGTGTATTGGTTCGGAAAAGGTCTGCGCTATGCGACTTTTTTTTATAATACGTAATAATGTATACCGTACAATGCTTCGCTAGGTGTTTTATTGCCTTCCTCCTTTGCACAGTTCTACTAGTTGATCAACCCAAATGAAAGCAGGTGCTTTTGCAATTGGTCATTTCACAGTGTTCGCGGGTGCCTTGCTTTCTTTATTCATCGTAGGTGGTCTAGTCGATACCATAACTCGTCTCCTATGGAAATATGTCCGACAATTCCACTGCTGCACTGTCATTCACTCCTACGACATTGCAAAGTTATTACAAAAGTTGATTTGGTTCAGATAAGTATTGTGTATTTACATATACAGGAAATACATATGTCAATGGATTGTAACCTTATGGAAGTTCAATCCATTTTTGCACTATATCGAGATGGCTTTGTTTCCTGCTAAACTCTAATATCAGCTGAAATTTTTACTTCAATATGTAAACACTGGATGGGAAATTTTCGTTGCTATACCATCCTTCATTAAACACTGATTTGTGTGTGGGCAATTAATATTCTGCAAATATAAAACAGAAAAAACGAATACCAGTAAATTGTTATAAAATAGCAGCTGAAGAGTATTTGAAATAAAACAAAACAATTTCAGCAAACCTCCGATGAAAATAACCAAAAATGGATTAAACAAATAAAGTTTTACAGAGCACAATTTTGTGTTATGTATGTATGTATTTATTTGTTTAAAAGTGCATACTGATGATAATTAGATTTTCTCTGCCATAGTAGTGATTTCTTTATTCTTTGAACTTTTAGAAATATTATTTTCAAAATGTAGTTGAATTCCTAAAAAAAATATTTTACTACATACCCACTCAGAATTTAACAAAAGTCACCCTACTGAGTCTTCTTCGATAACCTTGATGATTGAAATTGTAATTGTACTGAAAATTAATGGGCTTCAAAACTGCATACTCAAAGTCTTTCTAGAAGATCTATTTAAATAGTTGCAAATTCATTGAATTTTTCTGAGGTCTACATAAAGTTTAGACATTTTATTTTTATGTTTTTGCAGAAAGTTGAGCTATGTTTTTTATAAAAAATTAACAAGAAGAAATTGGAATAAAAAGCTTTGCATAAATTTTGAAACGTTCTCCGTGTCAATTACATTTATCCGCGAGGATAATTTTGAAATATTTTCAGCTGTATATAATGGATTTTATTAAAAAAAAAAAACAATTTCGTTATTTCATTAAAGCTTCTTTTGAACTCAATAAAATACGCTGGTTTCCTAATTATTAAATAATTTAATACTTATTTAAATTTTTGCAGCGCAAACGATTGGAAAATAGACTGAAAAAGGACTCGGAAAACACTCGCAAATAATTAGAAATACGACTAAAAAATGACTCCGAAAAGAAATATAACTGAAAAATGTTAAGAAATGCCACGCAAATAGGACTCGAATAAGACTCTCAAATGTATATAAATATGACTAGAGGAAGAGTCAAAACTATTCCTAAAAGTGGGTAATAAAAGACTCATCAAGAAGAGTCGCGGGCACGATACCATTTTCTACCGGACAAAGGAGTCCTTTTTGTTTAGAATGTGAGCACATTTATGATTGTTTTAATTGTGCAGAGGACTCAAAAAAGACTGGAATATGATCAATAATTTCAGAGAATGCTGGGTGGTTAGTTGGTCTTATTTGGTTTTCAATAATCTTTACATAATATTGAGAAATCCTTTTTTTTTATTATGCGCAGTATGCACATTTATAAATACAAAATACTTACTTCTTCCAGTGGGACAGGAAAAAATCAGGAAATACACCCGATACAAAACTTAGAGCAGGTTAAGGTGGGGTCGACTACAAGATGAGAATACCGGCATCATTTTTGTTTCTAATTAAGTACTTAAGTGTGCTGAATACTGAAGCAATGAGATAAGAAGGCTTATATTTAGGTACAAAACAGTTCAGTAAAAAATCGAAGAACAGGTAATTTTTGCTTTTTTATTTTAAAGATTAGCGTAATAAAGAAATGCTCCCTGATTTTCGGGATTTTTTGAAACTTTTACTTTCGGAAATTTTGTTATGAACTTTGAGCTTTTTCAAGAGTCTCCTTTATTTCTTCAGAACTTTGATGGATGTTTCGAGGCTATGGGATTATTCCCGGATTCTTTGGACTATTTCGAGATTTTCGGTGTAAGAATCATAACTTAATAGCAAAAATTTTTCCGATCAAATTTAACTGTTATATATATATTTTTTTTCGATCACTAATTGTTCGTTATTTTTAATATTAATTTTATCAATCAAATTTTAAATCGGTTATAAAAATGCTGTCTACATTACAATGGTTATAAAGGATAGAACAAAATAAAAATTACAAAATAGCTATTTAGCTTTACTGAAAAAATAAAACTCACAAAATAACGATTTTGCAATGATCTAAAAGCAAATATCTTGATATTTCATAGTACTTAGCATTTAGTAAATATAAGTTTGCCCACCCCTGATATACATACATACATATGTACATATCTGTGCTCAATTTGTGTGCATCATTCATAAATCCAAATCCAATTCCTCAAACACGTATGTATCTAAACTTTTATTGTTAAATTCTCTTTTTATTACATAAAATGTATTATTTACTTTTGTACGTACCAGCATTTGATATGTATGTAAATACAAAAGGTATTTGTATTCGCATTCAAATACCAAAGTTTGATTCCTAAACAAATACTAGCAGTTTTTTTTTATTTCCATGCAACACATTCCGGATGAGTGCTCTCTAATCTTTGTCAACTATTGAAAGCTCAGCGCAATGTACTGATGAGAATTTATTTATACAACTTTTTGTTCATTCAAAAATGAATGAATTGATAAATGCCGATCAATCAATTGAAACTGGAAAAAATTCAAAGCGAAATTGAGTTGGTTGGAGTGTATGTATACTTAGTGCAGACTGTCAATATTAAAGGCCCGTCCAGATAGAACTTTAGCGTGGCGTTGGTGTTGGCATCGCTTCAACAGCTGATCATGAATACATACGCTGCCAAGCGTACATTATAGCAAGCATACTTCTCAGATGTTTATACATTAATCCTTACATAGTAAAAAGCAGATACGCACCGTACCGTTGGATTACAAAATATGATTTGACAAATGACAGGGCTAGGCCTCTGGAAGTTCAGTAATGTATTATTTTTTGAGTAGGACTGCAAGCTTTTTAAAAACTTTAAGACCTTCACCGTTCGTTGGACTAAAAAATGACGTACCAAGTGAAAGGATGTGCAATATTTTTCTTTTTTTTTTGAGAGGGGTTGTCACCTATTTAAAAATTACTACCCTACATATAATACGTAAAGAAATTATTTTATTGACATAAGATTTGCACATTTAATTCAATTTAAAGAAAAAAGATGTGTCAAATGAAAGGGCAATAAGGTTTTTACCTTTGATTTTCTTTTTTCGTAGAGGGTTGCCACCTGTGCGAAAAAGTATAAGTGTAGGCTGTTTGTTGAACAAAAAAGTGAGGTGTAAATTGAAAGTTCTTGACATCGAGATGTGCAGTAAGGTTTTATTTTTTTAATAGAGTCGCAAGGCTAGAACTGGAACACAACACCTCTTAAGCTGGGATCCCACGATTGCCGCAATACACCAATTGTTGCCTCATTTTATGCCCCAATTGTGTGATTTCACAATACATTGACTCATGCGGCAATAGAGGCCGATATTGTACTTACTGTGCCCAATCAAATACGGCCCGTGTGCGGCAATCGTGTGATAGCCCCATGATTGGGCAATGAAAATTTCAAAACTGCGGCAATATTTATTGTATTCTTGTGCGGCAATTGAAGTGAACAATACACATCAATATTTAGGCTGTTTATTAATAATTTACTTTTTTGCTTCCTTATGTGTCCAAAAATCACTGAAATTAATATCCTTGTTTTCGGAAGCAACATAACTTTTAATTTAATTTGTAGTGAAATTATAATTTTTCTTGAAGTCCGATAACGGAATCTTTGCCGCGATATATACCACCACAAGCAAAACTCATACGAGAAGAATACGAAAGGTATTTTATGTCACCAAATGGCGGACTGCCATGACAGTATAAATTTATTAAAAAAAAAAAATTAAAAGTTCAATACAGCCCACGACAAAGCAGTAGAACCTCAACATTTTGACCAGTCTTGACTATTTTTCTTCTACTTATTTAATCTTCATTATTTTCGTATAAAAGTATAGCTCATTGTCTAACAAAAACTGCATAAATCCAAATTGCAGGCTTTATATAAAAATTATAAAAATTTCTTAAACTTTTGAACACCATCCCACGGTTTATAATTTGGATTTATAGAAAAAAATGGTTATTTAGTTTTGTAGCTCATTAAAATTTAGTACAATAAGGTGGAGGTTTGAAGTTGCTAAAAGATCCTGTTGATTTTTTATAATTTTTTTAGCTGACGGTATTATGCACTTTCTTCTCTGTAAATTACTTTGTAAACTGCAAAACAAAATTTTTTCTAGAAACCCAAATTAAAAACCATTGAATTGTGATCAAAATTTTAAGAAATATTTATAATTTTTGTAGAAAGTTTGGAATTTGGACTTATGTGGTTTTTACTAGACAATGAGCTATGGTTTTATAGGAAAAAATTAACATTAAACAACAGAAGAAAAAAGTCAAGACTGATCAAAATGTTAAGGTGCTATCTTTTGTTGCGAGCTGTACATATAATTATAAAATTTAATTCCAAACATAAATTATGTAAATTCGCAGCTTTCATTTAAACAAACATAACTCTTTTTTACCAATTTTACTTGTAATGAATAAAAAAACCTCTACGTAACAAAATTAAAAAGAAAACTGTTGCAACTTGAACTCCACATAGCACGTTGCAGTTATCGTCGAAAAATAAAAAAACTATACAATCAAACTTCTAAATAAATGCGTGAGTTTTCGTTGGGCACAAGTTTTTGCTTCTTTGCTTTCAAACAACAACAAATTTGCACAAAATGAGCCCGCAATATACAAAGCAGATGCAATTGATTTATTTATTTTTTTTTAAGAATACGCCATTTTTACACAACAGAGAAAAAAACAGAATTTAGAGGTCAGCGCAACACTTTATGGTCACAATTGCCGCATGCTCGAACAATCGTGTGATAAGTTTGGGGCAATTATTGTCACTATATTGCTTTTCGCCAACTTACGGCAATGAGAATTGTATAAAAAGAGGCAACCGTGTGACTGTACAGAATTTCATTGGGACAATTTTTTTATTGTGCTCCAATACAGCACATTAAAATTTGTTCCAGATTGGTCCATTTGCGGCAATCGTGGGATCTCAGCTTTATAGTAGCTGTAATTCACTAGATGCAGAAGAAAAATTAGAGCATCTGCAACGGATGATTATTGGAAGAAAAATCAAAAAATTATAAAAAACTATAAACTTAATGCTTTCATATATATGCGCAATGCACAATAAAATTTAATGGGTAATGGGAAGATAGGTGTAATAAAGAATATATGGAAGTTGAGCGCGACTGCCTTCTAGACTAGACAAAATTTATGTGACAGTGGCTATCATTAAAAGCCACAGCTGCCGCTTGTTTCAGAACTAAAAGCCACAAACCCAGTTTTCTTTTACCACACTTCGAATGAGCTGTGCTGTGCTGTATTGATGCCCGCAGCCAACTCTTTGCCCTGTTGCGAAAGTCATTAAACACTGCCATGCTTAGAACATCATTCATACAAAATTGTATTTCTTTAGCAAACACGTGTGCTGGCTGTTCACTTTTTAGCACGCTCTTCTTCGCTCGCATATGTACTATCACCTTTTCACTTCAACCTTGCTCTGCCCCACATATTAGCCCGCATATTGGCAGCAACTTCCTCCTCCTTCGCATTTTCAGCGCATTCAGTTTAAGTGCAAATTGTTGCATTTTCCTGCATTGTACATAAAAGCCTCAACCCTCAACTATCGGCAAAATGCATTGAAGATGGCTATGGTAAGAGTGCCCAGCTGGCGCTAAGTAGTACAGTATTATCCGGCTGAAAGTTTGTACGTCTGGGTTAGTGGGTAGGTGACGTCGTGGCTGTAGGAAATAGCACAGTTATTTGGCACGAAAGCGAAATAGGAAAAGTTGTTTTTTATACTCCATTTGCTCGCACATTGTATGCTGGTAGTTGCCTAATGAAGACATGAATAAAATATAAGCACTGACAAGCTCCTAGTACGGCACCTACTGTCGCAATTGCTGGCGCTGCTTAGTAACTGAAGTGTACCTCTGGCCAAGCTGTTGTTGTGTGCAATGTTCCTGGTA
>NW_016174303.1:0-11066 GCF_001687245.7 Rhagoletis zephyria
GTGGGGTCACAAATAATTCCAGTTACTTCATAGCCAACAAAAAGCTTCTAAATTTTCTTAAACTTCTTGAATGTGATTCAAATATTGGCGACCTTGAAAGCAAAATCAAAGATGAAATAAGTAATGCCACATATGCTACTAGTAAAGACAAGGTTCCTAAAGCGTGGTGGAATGAAGATTTAGCCAAAATGTTCAGACTGTTAACTGCTGCCACCAAGAAAGCGAGAAATTTTCCTAGTCCACGCAACTTTGAACAGCTTTTGACACTACAAAAGGAGTGGAAAAAGGCAATCAAAAGGGCCAAAAAAGCCAATTTCACCAGTAAGATTGAGGAAATAAATGTTGAGAAGGGGAGGAATGTATGGCGTTTTGTTAAAGCCTTAAGAGGAGAATTCAGTCAAAACAGCAACAATCAGTGGAATCATGAGAATGATGCTGACTTTTTAAATATGCTTAACAGCCAGGTCCCAGCACAAGAAACAAGGTTTGAAGTAAACAAAGAGATAGTACCAGACTCCAACTTAGCCTTTTCCATTGAAGATATACAAACCAGCTTGAACAAAAAGAAGAAAAATTCATCTGCAGGGGTTGATAAAATAACTTACAATATGCTCAAAACCCTTCCGGAACAAACCCTGAATTCCTTAAAAACTGCTTCAAATGACCTATTCCTATCTAACCAAATCCCTGACCACTGGCGTACCATCAAAATAGTCCCAATCCCTAAGAGGGACAGGGACCTAATTCTAGACCTATTGCTTTAATCTCGGTTTTCCTCAAACTCATTAACTCATGCATCAAAGAAAGATTGGACTCCTTTGTGGAGGACAACAACATCCTACCCAGCAACTCTTTTGCGTACAGTAAAATAAAATCGTCTGGTGTATGCGTAAATCACATCTTACACTACATATATTTGCAAAAAGCCAACAAAGAACAAGTAATCTTTTGCTCTACAGACATTTCAAATGCGTATAACTGCGTGGATATTAAACTTCTCAAGGACCTTCTATCTGAATTGAATGTTGAAAGCCTTTACACTAGGAGTGTTCGCTATGCAACTGCCAGTAAGAATTAGCCAGTAACAAAATTCAGAGAACAAGGTACCTTACTCTCCCAAACAGAGAAACTTACTAAGTTTTGCGCGAACAGGAATTAGCAAACATCAGCAAGATTCTACGTCAAAATACTACCTTGTCAGAAAGAAAGGAGAATTCTGCGTACATAATACTCATAATTGCTATCAAACACATCATAAATTAGCACTTATCATATTCGCCTTTATAATATTCTAACGCTGCAAAAATAATACTCGTAATAGTAAATAAAATCATAATAGAACAGCGCTTATCATATTTACGTTTATAATATTCTTACGCTTTGAACATCTGGCCACTCATTTTGATACGTATTCCGGCAACACGTCACTCACACGTGCAGCCATCTTCGTTTTGGTCATTGTCCGTACATACATACATCACAGTATACTGGTAGTTGTGGCTGTTAATTTGGTCCCCAGAAAGGACTTGAGGGTTAGGAGCAATTGTTTTGCCTCATTCAAGGTGCTGTGCAGCTAAATCATGTGGAGAAAAATTTGAACATTGGATAAGTGGCGAGAGAAATATTATTATTATTATTAATATTTTAAATAAATTCGCGTTCTTTTTGCAATTCGAAGTGATCTTAAAACATTTGTAGTGAAATATGCACTTTATGAGTTAAATGGAAACTATTTTATATGCAAAATGTATTCCGATTTACTTCAAATGAATGGTGTAAAATGTTTTATATATGGATCTAATTTTAATTATAATATTTATTACCTTCATCTACATTGCTTTTATTGTATGTTTTCACGAGTAGTCGCAGTTTTCTGCAATTGGGTCTGGCCGACTATACACTTTAAAGCAAAATAATTTCTTGATTTCTACCCTATTCTAGGTTTATATTTCAATAAAATGTGATCAATTACTTAAAAATATATAAACTCGGATCAAACTATAGTATTGAATGCTTGAGAAACAATAGCGGTATTCATCTTAACCGATACCTTTATCAAGCAGATAATCTTATAAGTTTACGCACTCTGTTACATGAACAACCCACACTCTCTTTTCGTTCACTTGCGACAATACTCGTGTTTTCTTTGGCTATCGAGCTCAGAGTACTAACTTTATATTACTAGCACGAGGATAAAGAAATTATAGAAACTAACTCATTAAATGGGGAAAAAATATATTTACGAGGTAATATCTATTTAAATAAATGCACATATAACATAAAGGCGATTTATTTGAAGCAATTTTAAAGAAACAATGACAGAATATCTGTTTGTGTATGAATTCAATTGTCACTGCTACCAAACTGTGCGGCCAAATTATCAGTGAAACAAAACAAACAGAATGGATAATAATTGAACCAGATCTCTATCAAGATCATATCGTTGTTGTTGAATTTGCGTGCAAAATTTTTGTGCGAATCCTGATTATTGCCCAAGAAAACATAGCTAGAGTTGCGACAGAGTTGCATTGGCTTCTGTTTATCAAGTTTACTCAGTGAAATCGCTGGATAAATTTATCAGAAATGTGTAAACGAGTTTCCATACAAATTTTGACAGTTAATTTATAAGGTTTACACAATTATAAGTTTATACCGTTTACAAAGCATTTATAAGGTTTGATGAATACCCTTAGGGCCAATTTCAAATGAATATTTAAATGGCACTTAATTTTAATTGTGGATTGTTGTTTAAATGCCATTTAACTTTCGTCGAGTTTCAGATCAACTTTGTTTAAATATACAAAACAATTGGTAGCACTGCTGCTTTTACCTTGAAGTTGTGGTTGCATTTGCTTGTTTGTTTACATTTTGTGCTGAACACCTGATTGTTTTTTGGTGGGATTGATTAAACAACCTACCAATCAATCTTGGTTGTTTAGTACAAACACAGGGTTGCATATCTCATATTTAACTAGCCAGTATTGGCCATTTAAGTGCAGATTAAACGTATGATCTGAAAATGAATAGTGGAAGTTAATCAACAATCTGTACTTAAATAGGCCATCTGAAATTGGGCCTTAATTATTTAAATCAAATGATCAAAAGTGTACCCACTCGGAGCGAATTACGCATATTAATACTAAATAATTTCCAACTTTCTACCATATTATACGTTTATATTTTAATGTAATATTATTAATTCCTGAAGAATATAGAAGCTACTATCAAACTTCACATGTGAATGCTTGGCAAACAATATTTCATTCTAATGATCAATATTGATCGCGCTCGGAGCGAATTTGGGAACACGATATAAAATATCGTCGTTTAAAGTACAGCACCGCGTATCTACAAAATGCAAAACCGCGTATCAAGATAATGCAAAACCGCGTATGTGAGGTTGCATAAATTATTTGCTAGAGAGTAAAAACACTTATATTTTGAAATGATTATCTTTTTTAAAAAGCAATCGCATTTCTGGCTAGTATATTTCACGACGAATGGATAAGGATTGAGCCAAGAGCGTGTGTGAGCAAATCCAGTTTTTTTCAGAAAATGTCAGTTACGCGGTTTTGCAGAATGACGATACGCGGTTTTGTACTTCAAACGACGATATGCATATTAAGACTAAATAATTTCTCACCTATTATAAGCTTATGTTTTAATATAATATGATTAATTACTGCAGATAATATTAACTCCGATCAAATTATAGTATTAATTGTTTGACAAACTATTTAAATCAAACTAACAACAGTGAACACGCTCGGAGCGAATTTCGGAACACTTCATAAAATATTTACAGAGGAAGTATATTATTTGGTGGAGATCAAAATGTATTTAATAAATTGTGACTGAATTTGGTATTGCTCTCAGAAGAACGATCCTATAAAGTCAAATTGGAAAAACAATTTCATGAATTTTGAATTGTTTGGTTAGTTTTTTGACATAATAGTACCTTAAAAGAGAGCCGCAGTGAGTTGTCAATAACACCTTGTTTAATAAGCCCATGATACAAATATTTAGAGGTAAAACCGCTCGCTCAATTCGTCGGCCATCATTAATTTTTTGAGTTTGTCTACTTTATAAAATTGAAATTTCGAGAGCAACTCAAATGCCAAATAAAAGTAAAACAAAAAACAAATAAATGAAAATATTAAAATTTTCTTTTATTTGAGATTGAAAATGAGAAGTTCTTTGTGAGATTGAAAATTTGAAAACATTTTTGTTATGTTAGAAAACTTCAAAAATGTTCAGGCTGCTTCTCAGCGGTTTTACCTTCAATAGGTCGAGATATCACGAACTAGTTTTCCTTTATTTATTTTTACTTAAATCTTTAAATATGTATGTATCTTGATTATTTTCTGTAAAATACGTATTCATTTTTTAACCGATTTAAAAAAATTAGAACAGTCAGGTCAACGTAACTAGAACTACGCGCATTGAGGTGGGTTGTATTTTTTGCTCAAAATTACTTGTTATTATTGAGATACAGTTTACTATTTAGAGATTTCTCGACATACTTGTTCACATTTCTGTTATTTATTATTTTTCGTATTAGTCATTTAAAGGTTAAGGACTTACTGTGGGTGCTTTAAGTTTCAATTTATAATTATGGGCATATAAAAACAATTGTGATATTTTATTTTATATTATGAATTTTATTCGTGCAATTTTTTTATGTTTAATAGTTTTGAGAACACATTTTGGTTTTGTTGTATTTTTTATTGCATGCCTTAAACTTTTTTATTTTATGTTATAATGGTGAAGATATGCCTTCTGCCTTTGTCAAGCACTTTAGCTAGGCGCGAGAAATTTAGCCTATGCGCGTAAGAGCATGGAGAAGGTATACGGCTGTGTTGCCGCGATTCTCCAACATCTTGTCAAAGTGGAATACATATTAGTGGCTATCACGGAATCCGTCGTAGTCCGATTTTTCATAAAATCTACGAAAAAGCGATCACTGAAACTGAACTGCTACGAACGTGTGTATTCAAAGCATACGTGCGCTCATACACGAAAAATCGGACTATGATTGATTCTGTGACAGCCTTGATTAGCTCGTGCAATTATCGTGCCCCAGAAACTCCAACAAACGTTAAATGGACTCTCCAATAATATTCGAACGTAAATGACCAACGTGCATCCATGTGAGATACGTTGCCTGCGGCAAGTTCCGGCCAGACCGTAAGAGGTTGGAAATCACACGAACAGCTTAATCCCTACATTTGATATAAAAATGTTTGTAAATATTTGCACTAACATAAATATAAACTGTGTATTGTTTGAGAAACACTATAAGGAAGCGAGCACTTGCAACCTCAGTTTAAGCCGCAAGTAGCGGTTGAACACCATGTTTATTTATTTCGTTGGCTATATCTCTGGGCGATTTATTTGTGCCAGCAGCCTTTAGTGTTTTTGCCAATGACATGGCACTATTGCGCTGATAATAACCAAATTTAGCCGCAGTTGCATTCACACGTGATATAATAGCTGGTGTCGACAAGCTGTGGGAATTCCCTGGAGATGGCCTTTGTTGTGCTATCGAAACCATGGCACCGACGGCGGTGGGCAGTACCGCTGGTACATATTTACCAACAGCAGTGGTTGCGGCGTTTTGTTCTGCAACAATAGCCTGCAATGATGACATGTCCTATAATGTCGACGAACAAAGATATAAAATTGAAAAATGTCTAACCTTATTCAGAATTGCTAATCGATGCTTTAGCTACATGTTCTCAGTTTCCAACGTTGTGTACTCTTGATCATCTTCAATTTCAAGTCTCTCGTCATGTTTTGTATTTTCTATTCATGTACGCAAGTGGGCTGTCAGATGCTCCGACAAATACAAATAAAAACGTTTAACATGCTCTACATGTAGCTGGAGGTAATGGCCAATATACTGCAGCAGCAGCGAGAGATCTGGAAGGAGATTTGTCTATGATAAGAAAATAGGGTATAAATTGGCACTATGCAATTCTAATGTTCACATTATACAATAGATGTGTGGGGACTCCGGTTGATTTGGAAGACCACACTTGGTTACGTCCACAACGAATTTACCAAGAGGAAAAACAGCAGAGATTACAGTAATTTTCCTTGCATTCACCATTGATCATGCTATGCATGTAATTTATGGTCTGAAAAGGAAGAAATTTGCATTAATCAAATGTTAAACACATCAAATCAATAAATTTCAGAAAGTTTTGCCATTACACAAACCGAATTACCAAGAAATAGATACTCACCGCGATGCGATTTAGAAATAAAAATCAGCGGGGCTGCATTTCCTTAGTAAACAACACAATCGCTCGGAGCAATCTGATCCGCAATATTATTTGTCAAAAATAAGAGTTGAAACGATTTTTTAAACATGATTATCAACGTATCTAATTAGCGCACACTGTTGTGCTTATTTTTAGTAGAATATAATTGTATTATCTCAGACTTTTTTCAATGTTTTCTAATATTCGTTCTTTTGGCATGCGCTCAATTTCTTGTGGGGAAATTTGGTCCCCATAAAGGACTTTCACCCCGAAACAGCTACAAAAAAAAACCTTTTCTACTGGTATACTGTGACATACATACATACATACTATTTCGGTTCTCTAATGGAAAATAAACAAATTATAAACGAGTTCCTCTTCGTTAAATAATGAAATTATTAAAATAAAAAATAGATAAACGTTCAAAGAGCTTAGTTTAGCTAAAATGTGTGTTTTCTGCACACTTGTATTTGTTTGAAATGGTTTGTTATCGTACATTTTGTTAAGTGAAATTTTCAACTTTAACAACAAATTATGTACTCGTAAACTATGAGTTTCCTCGCCGCCTAATGGGGACAATTGTGATTGATATTGCAATGACCTACTGAAAACGCGACAACGGCGAAATTGTGTTTATATTGGGCTTTAGGCGCTGTAATTGTGACGATAGTCATACGATGAATTGTCAGTGTTGTGGGAATAAATCTGTAAGTTAAATTTAATTTTTTAGGTTATAAGTTAACGATTATCTGGTTTGACCGACCACATAGGGGGGTTGTCTAGAAATTTTAAATAATTTCCAAAAATAACCATGCTTTATAACTGTAAAATTGCACAAATTTATGCAAATGTACAAACCGTGTAATCCCTGCTTAACAATATTTTTTGTTCTCAACTCTTAGTGGGGCTCTTTTTCTTCTTTTTTTTCCTTCAATAAGAGAGCTAGACTTCTCTACCTTTAGTATTTTTCGCCAGCCTTTTCCGCGTGGAGAATAACGCAAGTAAATTCGTCTTGCTGCTACTGTCAAAACGGGTGTTAAGCGCCTGTCATGTGAGCGGGATCTGTTAGAAGTCGCACCTAAGCAGTGAATTTAAAATCGCCTTGGACCTTGTATACGTAGCATTATATCGACCTTGGTGAAGCAGTTCGAGCGTATATTCTTTGCATTATATCGACTATATCACCTTCTCGCGGTTTTTGCTGGCAATTAAACAGCCATGAAGAACAAGGGGCTTGGGAGGAGAAAAGATGCAATTTTGACGAATTAAGGTAAAACTTTTACATTTTTCGTGGTGAATACGAACGTCAGAATTTTACCTAGCTCATGCGTTCCGACGACAGTCGGGTCTACGTAACCGAAACGACCCAGCTTTATATTTGGCCAAGGAGGTCACTCCAGCAACACTCCCCAAAAACTGTTTGGGGAACTTGTATGCTGCTACCACAACAACAACCTAGCGGGGCAAAATTTTAACAACTTATTAACATTTATACACATAACATTGGTAATAAGAGTGAACATGAAAATTAAAGCTGAAAAAGTACAAAAAACGTACGTTACTTCCAAGTTAAAAGGCAAAATTTTACTTTGCATTTGGCACAGCAAAATTCAATTTATTTGTACACNTGTACGTTACTTCCAAGTTAAAAGGCAAAATTGTACTTTGCATTTGGCACAGCAAAATTCAATTTATTTGTACACCATAGCAAATTTTTCCACCCCGTCTTACCGCGGAGAAAAATTTGGTTATGGTGCAGTTCATGGTCCCCACCGAAAAATGGTGCAAAATAATAAAGGGGTATCAAACGACGCGTATTACCGCCAGCGTTAAGAATCGGAAACTGATTTTTTTTAACCATTCAAAAGTTATTCCTAAAAAACCGTTCGATTTTAGTTCTCTTTGTCAGTACAAAATTCACATTAATAAATGCATTAAATTAACACATATTGGTATCTAGATGTTCACTATAGTTTACTTTAATTGAATTTGTAACAAAAAATCGCGAAACTTATTGATTTAATTAAATATTAATGCGACAACAATGAACTAAAAACCGGCGTCGCATTCATTCTGTCAGTTGCAACTAGGTGTAATAAAAACATGGAGGTGCTTGCTGTTGCCAATATATCAGCCTTATCATGAGTTTCATTTTCCCCGAACCGGTTCAATTTTCACTTTTGGTTTCCATGTATTTACTATGGGCGGATGACAAATTTTCAGGTGAATTTTTTTTGGCGAAACACAGGATATTGGGCTGTTTTTGCTTACGCGTAAAAGCACATTTAGCTCATTTAGCTCTAAATGCTACTCTAAATGTACATTTATCCATACAAAATTCGTCACCTAAATGCAACTAGATGCAACTCCATTTGTGCATTTAGAATCTAAATGCTAAAAGCAACCCTGTGATCTTCCAAAATTTCCACGATTCGAACATGGTTTAATGAGAAAAAGTGGCAACATTGCTTTTTCGAGTATACAGTCGCTAGCTGCGTTTCAGTGATCGCCGATCGAGATTTCATTTATTATTTTACATTATTTGGATAAAGAAAAGTTACTCAAATTCGACATCGATATGATGCTGATAGGAATCTGGATTAATTTGTGATCAACTCTGTTTGTTTTGTTTCCTAATTAAGTGTGGAAATTATAATTGACAGCACCGACAAATGAATATATAAACAAACAAGTGTTCGGTTATGGTTAAAGCAATTCAAGTTTTTGTATTGAATTTTCGGTTTAGAATTTTTTTTTCCTTTTCAGTAGGGAGTTTTGCACATTATCTTTTCCGTGAGAATTTATAGTAATAGATACGGATCTGAATAAGCGACTGGAACACGGCTCTTTGTCAAAAGCATACGATTTCGAACTCGCGTAAATGTACATTTGCCAAATGCGATAGCATGAACGCTCTTCGAAACATATGTTCGAAAGTGCTAAATGTTGTATTTTAAATGCAGCAAAAACGCTGCATAAGGCAGATTACTTTTTGAGAAGGTTTTAATTAGTGATGACAATAACAATAAAGCCTTTGTAGGATTTGTATTTATGTTACTGTCTTTTATTGTACTGTGTTAATTTCAACTTTGTAATTTTAGAAATTTTATACTTAAGTGATTTTTGTAGTTCAAACAAAATCAAATTCAAATAGAAAATTTTCATTATTCAAACTTTTCTCGAATTGTTTACAACCGAAAATAAAATAAGTTTTGTTATTTTATTTTAAAATAAATACCATTTTAAAAACCTACAATTGGCGATCCTTCCAGGAGCAGCGGATTGGAAACATAGAACAGCAACATCACATCAACAGCCTTTAATTTCAGTAATTTTTTGAATAATTTGTATATAAACAAAATCTTTCTAATAGACCTTCAGAGAGAAGGTCTGCTCTTCTTCTTTGGCAACACAAACGAGAATTCAGGGTAGTAAAGGTTATGATCCCGCAGAAAGAAGTTTTGCCACTCTTCTCCGGCAACACAGAAAGGAGAATTCTGCGTAGTAATGGTTATGATACCAAAGCGCGGCCGAAGGCCGCCTACGCAGAAAGAAGAATTCTTAATTTTAATTGGCGATCCTTCCAGGAGCAGCGGATTGGAAACATAGAACAGCAACAGCAACATCACATCAACAGCCTTTAATTTCAGTAATTTTTTGAATAATTTGTATATAAACAAAATCTTTGTAATAGACCTTCAGAGAGAAGGTCTGCTCTTCTTCTTTGGCAACACAAACGAGAATTCAGGGTAGTAAAGGTTATGATCCCGCAGAAAGAAGTTTTGCCACTCTTCTCCGGCAACACAGAAAGGAGAATTCTGCGTATTAAGGATTATGATTCCTAAGCGCGGCCTAAGCCTACTACGCAGGAAAAAGTTCTGTCAGTTCTTTAATTGTAAAAAACTTAGTATTTCACATTTATTGTTATTGGCATCATTTACAAAAACCTTCTGCCTTATCCTGAGTTTCGCCAGAAAAAATTTCCCCCGAAAATTTGTTTTCCGCCCACAATAAATACATGGAAACCAAACGTGAAACACTTTTCACCGGTTCGGTGAAAATGAAACTCATGATAAGGCTGTCATGATCAGCATGGCATCCAAGTTCAAGATGTACGTATGTACATATGGCAGGTTAACATTGCTTGTATAAGTCAGTGTTATAGCAAGTGTCGAAGCACAAGCACACACAATTGGGGTGTTCACAGTTCGTTCCAAATAGTGTCTCAAAATGTAGACGTCTACATTTTAAGACGTTTTCTAACCGTAAAATCTGTGGTGTTGTTGTTTCCCATAAAAAATTTGAAAACGACGCCGTCTACATTTTGTCACACTCAAAGGTATGTTTTTTACGCGTCTACATTTTGCAACCTCGCAGCAGGGTTGTATTATGGCAATACCAATCAAATTTTTTTTTTTTATTGGGCACGTTTTCTGTATTTGCATTTAATTTGAGCGCAATTTCTGATGAAAAGAAACAAATCAAGGAAAAGAAATAACAAATATTAGGAATTGGTAATTAAGTTAAATAAGTACAATTTTTCAGAAACAAAATCGGAAGGCTACATATAATAAATGCACGCTAAGAAGAAATGTCTGGCAACACCAGCAAAGATTTTGCGACGGCTGCTAGAAAGGGGTGCTCACAGTTTGATGCTAAAGATGTCTCCAAATGTAGACGTCTACTTTTTCAGACACAATTTGAAACGAACTGTGAACACTCCAAATGGTTTATGTTGAAATAATAAACACACATTAATAATATAAACCGACTTGTCTGTATTAATAAATATACGGAACC
>NW_016174305.1:0-1134 GCF_001687245.7 Rhagoletis zephyria
TTTTGGTGGACGTCTTAAAATATAATAGATTTTATAATTCCAATGGAACAACAGTACCGATTTTTTTTTTGTATGGGGAGTTATGCAGACTAATATATTTACATGCATGTATATATATGTACATATCGTCGACNTTCCGCAATATTTTGGTGGACGTCTTAAAATATAATAGATTTTATAATTCCAATGGAACAACAGTACCGATTTTTTTTTTGTATGGGGAGTTATGCAGACTAATATATTTACATGCATGTATATATATGTACATATCGTCGACGTTTTTGCAAAACCGCCCATCGACCAGTTGCAAAACCGCCTAAATCGCCGTTGTGGCAAAAATGAGATTTGGTAACCCTGGACTCCAGGCATCGAGATTTATGCATAAAATCGTTAAATCGTTATTAAAACAACAGATTTGTACAATAATAGCTAGAGAAAATACCGCTTATTGAGGCAGTGCCTTCAAAGAATAAACCGTTTTTTCGCTCTCCTGTAAAATTTGAGTGCCGTAAGATAGGCGGTTTTGCAATTGGGCGATGGGCGGTTTTGCAAAAACATCGACGATATGTATGCATGTACTTATATTTCAAAAAATTTTAAATATTAATATTTTAAAACAGGGACCGAGAACAAAATGTATGATCGAAACTAAATGTCTGTCTCGTAGTTTTGTTCCCAAGAACGCGTCAAAACCAAAACCAAAATGAGAACAAAAGCTACGGGAACGTTCTTATTGGGAATTACATAAGAACAAAACCCTGTGCAACGTTCCCAGAGAGAACAAAATTCAAACAATGGGAACGTTTCTAAGAGAACAAAATGCTACAAAATTTCTCAATAATTTTTCATAATTATTAAAACTTGTTATGATAGATGCAACAGAAAATATATCTTGTTATCACTGAGTCAGTCTGATGATTTCTTCCCTGACAAATGGAATTTTGAGGTCTTGGTGAATGGTATAGTTGGTGACATCTTCTTCTTCTTCTTTTTTGGCGCTGTAACGGCCTAAGCGATTTTGGCCGAGTTCAGCAAAGCACGCCAGTCGTTTCTCCTCTGTGCCAACTGACGCCAATTGGAAACGCCAAGTGAAGCCAAGTCCTTCTCCACCTGATCTTTCCATCGCAGTGGGGG
>NW_016174305.1:9108-11065 GCF_001687245.7 Rhagoletis zephyria
GTGGTATTTCGTTTAATTATACATAAGTTACATGAAATTTTAAAATATGGTTATCAAAAGGACGAGTGTTAAGAAATCTATAAATTGAACATTTGGTTTTTTTTTTGTTGAAAAAATTAAGATCAAATTATTTAATAAATTAAATGGATTGTCAACAGAAAAACTTTATTTCTAAACTGTATTTAGGAGAGCTGCCATATACTTAAAAAACATTAAATTCAACTTCATTCTCTCATCACTGAGAAATGGCTTAGATTAATCATTATGAATATTTTTAGAGGTTTTTGAATACGGTTTCACCTGTTATTTAAAATTAAAATTTAATTAAAAGTTGGCGTTCCTCTCTGACGTCTGGATTCTTTTTAAAGGACTTTAAAATTCCTAGCATATGATTGNGTGGTATTTCGTTTAATTATACATAAGTTACATGAAATTTTAAAATATGGTTATCAAAAGGACGAGTGTTAAGAAATCTATAAATTGAACATTTGGTTTTTTTTTTTGTTGAAAAAATTAATTTCAAATTATTTAATAAGTTAAATGGATTGTCAACAGAAAAACTTTATTTCTAAACTGTATTTAGGAGAGTTGCCATATACTTAAAAAACATTAAATTCAACTTCATTCTCTCATCACTGAGAAATGGCTTAGATTAATCATTAGGAATATTTTTAGAGGTTTTTGAATACGGTTTCACCTGTTATTTAAAATTAAAATTTAATTAAAAGTTGGCGTTCCTCTCTGACGTCTGGATTCTTTTTAAAGGACTTTAAAATTCCTAGCATATGATTGAATAAAAGAATTATTCAAAAGATTCGCTGCATTGTAGCGTAGTAATATGGTTATCAATTAAAAAGAAAAATTTTCTAGAATAACAAAAAAAATTTAATTTTTGGGTGCAGCAGGACGAATAAGTATTGAAAATACCCTTTTAAAACTTTATCCTTGAATATCCTGAAACATGAAACACATGGTGAACATCGTCGTTTAAAGTACAAAACCGCGCATCAAGAAAATGCAAAACCTCGTATATGAGGTTGCCAAAATTTTATAGGAGAGAGTAAAACTTGTCTTATTTCAAAACGCTAATTTATTTCTACTTATATATTTTTCTTATGTCTAAGTGTCGATATTTTAATATGAATGGATGAGGGCTTGATGCCAAGAGCTTACGGTGATCAAATATCTTTTTTGGCACAAATGTCACTTACGAGGTTTTGCAGAACCACGATACGTGGTTTTGTACTTTAAACGACGATGTGTATAATAAAAAATAAAAAAAATTTGTTTGTAATGTCCCACTTTGTCTGTGAGTAAGTATATATGTACATATAAAGGGCGTCCTAGACCACCCGGCCGCCCCCTCTGATATGGCGGGATATGGTTTTCATCGAAAACCGCAAAAATTTGACTTACTAAATTGAGGATGTTCTATCTTTTGGTGGTATTACCGACTTCCGGTTTCGACTGTAAGTGGGTTAAACTGACCGGAAGTTAATTTTTTCAAATTAGATATTTATGTTTTTACTACTGATTCGGATTCTAAAGATAAAAACACGTACCTTTTGTTTGAAACTTTTTTCTCCGAAGTGCCTCATTCAACATCTAAATGACCATCGAATTTCAACTCGTCCAGGACTTCTTAAATGAGTGAAAATGTAATTATTGGAAAACGAAAAACATAAATTACCAAGTCGTGGATGCTCTATCTTTGGTTGTATTTCTGATTTTCTACCGGAAGTGGGTTAAACTGACCTATAGTCCATTTTTTTTAAGGGATATAGATATTTTTACAACAGATTCGGATTTTGCACATAAAAAAAAAACATACCTTTAGGCGGAAACTCCTTTCCGATTTGGACCGGAAGTGGGCTAAACTGACCGGGAGTCGATTTTTTCAAATTATATTTACATCTTTTTATACCCGAGCGCACTTGTGCACAAGGGTATTATAACT
>NW_016174306.1:0-1703 GCF_001687245.7 Rhagoletis zephyria
CGCTCGCATTGTTGTGGATTGTATGCAAATTTTAATAAAATGCAGTTGTTGCAACTAACTAGCCAGAACTTGCTTATGTAGTAATTTTAGTTATGTATTTAGTTGGGGAGTTTGTTAAAGGAGAAGCGTTCTTAAGCTGAGGGTTAGTACCTACATAAGTACTATAGGCAAGTGCGTAAAAAAGACAAAAAAGAAATATTCGATAAATGCAATTCTGTAGATTTAAATGTCTCTCCATTTCATAAAATCTTTTATGTATACTGAGAACACTAAATGAGAAGCTTTCTGAAGCTTTAGTATTAAATATGCTATGGGGTTTCATATCTTGCTCATTTAGCCCATTAAGCAATAGTGAAAATCTTGGCATTATGAAGACACCGACAAAACGAATGAAGATTAATTGGTTTGTGTTTCAAATTAGCTTCACCTAATATATAACAATAAAGAACTTTTGTTGAACTCAATTAAAATCGATGAACCCTTTGAAGTTCCAATCAAGTGGAAAGTTTGCTGATTAACGCTGAAAGCCAAGCTGTTGAATTGGAAATAATTTTTTGTTTCTTTTTGTGTTTTTTTTTTTCTAAACGATTACAATAAATTGCTTGTTTGATTGGCAATGCTTAGGATCAACATATGTAAGTATGTAAATACAATAATGCTTAACGTAGACCTGCACACAATCACGTCCAAACGATTAACAGCAAAAAGTGTTGTTTAAAAATCTGTGGTCAAAATTTACATTGCCATTTACCCAGATATTAGGACCGCTGTTTAGTCAGATGGTCTTCATGTTTTTATAAGGACCATAGGCTTAATATAATACATATGTGTATATTTGCTTAATTTGAATAAAATCTGGCATACTGCGTGAAAAATATTAAGTTTTTAGCTAAAATTAAATTTTTGTAACTATCATTTATAAACCGGTTAACGGTTAACATGTATCATTAATCAAAAAAATTGGTCACGGCTCAGAAAATCGATGATTGCTAATATGATATCTATAATCACTAGATTGTAGTGATTGTCCTAATTCTATTACTATTCTGCAAACCAAAAACTTTTTCTAAAGAGTTTGACTACAAAGTTTGAAGTTTTGGTGAAAATTCGCAGAATTTTTCAAATATTTGCACAAAGTTTAAAATGTGATGCTTAAAACTTTAATTTACGTGGAAATAATTATTATTTAAACAGAAATAAGAGCAAACAAATTAGTTAAAATTTTCTATGAAAAATACACATATACTTATGTACACATGTACTTATGGTCGTATGCAAATTATATAAATACATGCATATGTATACATACATACATAAATTAAGCGCGCGTACATTTCTTCATGGCTCAAAGCATTAATCTGCGTCCAGTTGGCTTATTGCCAAACCCTAACCACAAATCACTATCCGTTCCGCCTAAATAAACAAGACTATAAAATTTGCGTGAAGTGTCAGCAGAATTTGCATAATTATGCCCATGTGCGCCCCCGTTGCATATCCAGCTGTTCCAAATACGAACCAATCAGCATTGATTACAACAATTTATGCACAGCTAAAGCACAAAGTTACAAAAAAAAAAAAAACAATATTTACATGCCACACTGCACAGCTTGCACCTGTTGCACTAACTATGCAAGTACTAAATATTGCTATTACTATTGCAACCAAGCCCAGCGGCGACTTGGCATGGGATTCTCGGAAGCCAA
>NW_016174306.1:1744-11065 GCF_001687245.7 Rhagoletis zephyria
TTTTTTTTTTTTTTTTTTTAGTAAAAAGCTAATCATTAATACAAATGTGTGCTATATAAAGTCATATTCAATTAGGCGTGCTTCGTTTAGTTGTTTCGTGTTTGGTCGCACCACTTTGCTGGGTATCCACGCACGTACATATGTATGCACATATTAGCCCAATGTGTATACGGCTTAAGTACTGGCAATATTTATGATGATCCCATTGAAGTAAACTATGCATAGTTGTGCATCTCATCTCTCATTTGCTAATATGAGCGGCAGGCTGCAGCCGGCTGCAGCATTGAGTGATGGGCAAGCAGGCAGCTAAATATGCACAGCACGCATACGCGCAGGCGGTCAGTCAACGCCGACACGTCATACATTAAACGTCGACTCAACGAGGCAAATGGCCGCCTGGTGCGAATTTTGGGGCGCTGGTGGTGGTGGTGGTGTTGGGTGTTCACTGTCCTACTTGGTTGCACTGCGATTGAGGTAAGTGGAAGTGAAGTTTCCGTGCATTTTGCTAATCAAACGCAGTGTCAAAAGGAATCAAGTCAACGCATGGCATTTTGCAGGCGACGAGTAGCTGTGTGTACAGTATTGGGGGAAATCTAAGAATTTTGGGGTAATAGCTGTTTATTTTCTACCCAAAAATATACTTCACAGAAACGTATGTATTTATTTATTTATAATATTACATTTCAAACTAAGCAGTTGGCATTACATTTACTATTTTACTAAAGTATAACATTTCTTACAATACTGTACAAATATTAACTATAGAATACTAGAATGTAGGACGGACAACAGCACGTTTGGGCGTCCGCATGTCGGCTGGCAAACAACCAAGTCATGAGATTAATGAATGATTATTAAATGAAGGCGTTTGTATGTAAAGCATGTGTTGCTGTTTATGCTTTGGCATCAAAAAGATTTATTACACGTCAAAATTGGTGATTTGCACTGTCTGTATGTGTAGTGTACGCCTTACGCTGCGAGGCAATTATGCCAGTTAGCTGGTTTCTCTGACTGGTTACTTAGCCATAGCCACCTCCCGTGCGGTGCGGTGTGGTGAGGCTGTGTTGCAACTCACGCAAGTTGAAATTTGTTTCTAATGTGGGAATGAGGTGAACTCCTTCAATTCAGTACCTTAATCCTACACACACAAGCGAATTGAAATATAAAATTTTAGGAAATATATTTCTCGTTTTACTGAGTGGTAGTGGAGTTTCTACCTAGCACTAAATTTTGCGGTCTTTATTCACATATGTCTATTTAATTGGATATTGTTAGCGATAACGTGAAAAGTATTTGCTTAATCACTCATCCATAGCATATTTGATTCTGTAAAATGGATATTCGAACCATAAATACGATTTTTTTGAATAGATCGGTCGCTGGTCCACTTATCCTATCTAATCTAGGCGCCAATCTATTATTATTATTATAAAGAATTCTTAATTGTAGATCTTGCAAATTAGCAATACGAAATTACATCACACTTAAGTTGAGCTTCAGTTTTCTAGGTTATTTTATCCAAATTTTTGAAGCCACATGTTAAGTGAAACCCCTTCTAAGTATTAAAAAAAAAATGTTAAAATCATTTAAGAATTGAAGTCAGCAGAATTTTGTCTAAAACTATGCTTTTATTCCCATTGTACATACGCCAGTGATTTTTTCTGCCGCCCGTTGCCACTGTAATAGCGGCGAGAGCAAAATAACATTCTAACCCTACAAAAAAAATTTATTGATTGATTAAAATAACCAACCTATAGTTAACTTTTTGTGGGATTTCAAAAAATAACTAACTTCTCATAAACGATTCCAAAACTAACTTTAAAGTCGTGCAGAAGTCATGCAGACGTTATCGGAAATTTTTTTTCTATTTAAATATCCTCCTACAAAAAATACTTTCAATACTCTTTTTTGCTGCACTTGGAAGATTCTTTTTCGGATTCAGGACAACTAAAATAAATATCGAAATTTGACATTATTATTTTGATGTTATGTGGAATTCAAATGTAGGACCACACAAAAAAGAACATGTAACCAAATAAGGAAAAATGTAATGTTAAATAAAATAAATTTAAAAAAATATAAAAAAGAAAAAATTTTTTTTTGTATTGATAGTTTATGCCCAAAAGTAGCTAGCTATAAGCTAGTTGACATCTGATGCAGAGATAATTTTCAATTACAATTTCTCTGTCACGTAAAATCCGAGATACTTTTTGAGGTTAGAAAAAAATGCAGACATGATGGAGCAAAACGGACTTATCATTCGTGTTGAAATGAACCTTTCATCGATTTGTTTTGTGGACCTGTGTATTTAAACTAGTTTCTTTCCGTACTGGGTAGCGCGATTCGATTGAATAACTCAAATAAACACTAGTTAATTTACGTACTAATTTTATGCAGTGTAATAATATTTGCTTGTATGCTTCAGTAAATAAATGTAAATATACTACTGCACTGATACATATTCAAGTACAAATATATGTATATGCAAGCTTTAGAAATAATTTTCGCAAAATATTTCATTGGCAAACAATTACCTGATATTCTCTTCAGAGAATTAAATTATGAATCACATCAACAATGTCGGCTTCTAATTTGTTTTGCTGTAGGGAATTTTAGTCACTATTAGAAATAAATAAATGCATCACTTGTTATTGAAAGTAGCCGTGGATAGTAATTAGGGCTCTATAACAATTAGTGATTATACAAAATATGCATCAATAAATGCTCTGACTATTCTGAACATTTACTGCCAAATATGTAGATATGCATGTATGCAAGATCCCTACGTTGCAATTATAAACCGAGATTATAAATCTGTTCAAGAAGTCTTAATTCTTACATATTAATATCGGTATGAAACTATTACAAAATAATTAACTATAATATATGGGGATTGTAAAGGAATGAACTAATGGCTGAATCAGCGAAACATCTCGAAAGGTAATTAAAAAACAAAACATTTTGAAAAACTCAATTTGCATGCCTCGAAGCAATAGCAATGATAATATGCATGCTACCTGTAAGCGTTTAGAGTGAATGTAAATTTACATGCAGCCGTGTAAATTAGGGTGGTCCTTAAAAAATCAAATGGACGATTTTTCCAGCCTCCCACCTCAATCAGTAATACTACGATCACAGATTTCACATATAAAAATTAGTCCCGATCGGGGACGGTTAAGGCGTGTCGCTAAGGGGTCAAAGGCCAAATGCCTCTATGGAGACACAAAAAATTTAAAATATTTTTTTTTCATTTAATACCCAAAATCTATACTAATAAAGTCGAAGATATCAGATATAAAAATTGGTCTCAATTGCAGGCGGTTAAGACGTTGTCATAGAGGATTCTGAATTTTGCCCGGTGTGCGACACGCCTTAACAGACTCCAATCCGGGCCAAAAGTTATATGTGATATCTTCGAATACAGTAGCATCGACGTAGGGGTTGAGGCTTCGGAAATCTTGTGTAAAAATTTGCTTCCTACATTTAACCACCCTAGTGTGCATACATATTTATACGGAGTCTATTGTTGGCAATTAACAGCTGATTTCCGTTTGTAAAAAGCTAAGTACAAACAGATTTTATAGTATGTATGTAGATTGTATGCTGTGACTAAAAGTAGTGTGCTTGATATTTTTTTATTTTTTTTAATTTTTTTTATTTTATGTTATTTTTAGTTAATTTTTTTTCGAAGTGAACCTTGATGTTTGATTATTATTATTTAAGGATATGTATTTTGTTTATGTTTTAATATTTGTTATTTGATTTCTTGTTATTGTTAAACTCTTGCTTGTTTAATTTTTTTATGAATATTTTTTTTCTCAATGGGAAAAATCTGAGTAAAAACATTAAACCCGTTTTTAATCGTTATTTAGTATCTTTAAATATATATACATATGTCGCTCATCCAAAAAAATATCGATATTTGTCTTCAGTTATTTTAAACGAAATTCATTAAAATCGAATTCTGTAAGTTCTCATGGCCACAATTTTCAACAAGTCTGGAGCAGAAGTTAATGACTTCTGTTCACAATGAACTCATTGCTTACATAAATTGAACTGAATGGTTATAATTACTCGCTCGCCGGGACCGGCAGCGGAAGTGGCAAATAAATAAATCGATTCACTATTATTTACTAATTTCATTATAGTCTTGTTTGGTGTGAAAGAAATATTCAGCAAATTCGATCCCATTCACTTCCATTTATGCTCTAATTCCATATGTACGTTTACTTGTTCGTACTGCATTCATATACCTACATACATGTGTTGATATGTATGTTATTTAACAAATCGAAATTAATTTGCTTCAGAAAGTGGCAATTATTTAGTAACCGTTGCAAATTCAACCATTTAACTGCTCAATAAAAAACGTCGAACATACTTATAACGATGGTCGAACATTGAGTTAGGAGTTTTCCATGTTTGGCCACGGTTTCAGTTAAGAGTTGTCAATGTTTGACAACCGATATATTGAAATTAAAAGGTTTATTGATGATTTCCGGCAGTGGAAGTACTCAAAATGATACTCCCGGGTGTAGTATTAGCGTGAAAAAGACTTAGGAGCCGCCCGATCATAAAGGAATTAAATCGGTCATAAAAGCGGTTAAAAATTATCGACAAAAAAAATCAAAAAAAAAGATTTTTTAAATTTAACTCACAAAATAACGATTAAATTTTATCAAAAATGATTACAAATTTAACGATTGTTCTTGGCCGTAAAAATTAAGACCAAAAAGTAACGATTTTACCGATCAAGCAAAAAAAAAATCTTGAAATTTAACTGTTATTTTCGGTCCCTATTAAAAACCATTCTGTAAAACTTAGAAATTCGGTAACAATCTTAACGATTTCTACCAACTTGGTTTAGTTATATCATTAAGTCTAACTCAGTATATTATCGAAAACGTTTTAAATCGGGGAAAACGCTACTGCGTATCATACAAAGGTAGTTTTGAGAATGTTGAAACAACGATACTTGATACTTGCGCCGGGTATATAAAATTCGGTTTCGCCCGAACTTATACTTCTTTACTCATTTCAAGTTACCTTTTTGTGGCTAACTATAAGTAATATATTTTATAGAAATCCTGCAAAAAAGCTGACTACAAGTTGTTTGCTTTTTATCAATTGGTAATTTTTTCTGCAGGGTATGAACAAGTGAGTAATAATATAGTAGTTGCAATACCGCTATACAAAAGGTATTTCAATGCACACGTTCGCTTAATAGCCGAAGAGTCTGTATAAATATCAACAAGCTTTGCGGAAGCTACTGCTCTTGCATTTATAAACATAAATGTATATCTAATACATATTTATAAATGTACATTAGAGTGGTCCAAAAACAATAAAGTCTGAACTGCATTTTCTGGGGGTTTTGGAGGACTTATAAAATATAGTTAGCATGAAAAAATTGTTAAAGAAACAATTGGGTATTATTACTGGGAATCTCCTGAAGATAAGCAAAGTCTTCCGATTGAAAAATATTGATTTTCAAGAATTCTATACTATTTATGCGAAAAGTTGTTTTTTTCTTTATATAAAATACTTGGAAAATTTTGAGCGCTTTGAGTACTCCCTAATGTTGTTTTCTATTTTAAAATAAAAAATAGCGGTTTATTTTTATTTACGATATAGAACAATTCCAAGGCGTGGCGGCATTAAAAATCCGACCTTATTTTTTTAACATACATTTTTGGACCACTTTAATGTACATATGTACTTACCACTCAGATGCGCTGACAACAAAGAAATTGTTAGATAAACAATAATAAGACGGAAAACAAAAGCTTGAGAAGACAAAGTAAACCCACAATGAGTCTTGAAAGGCATTCACATGCTAAGCCTTTTTTTAAGCTTTGAGAAAATTCCGGCACACAACAACAAAATAACAATGTAAATTAGTTCGTATATGGATATATACAAGCGAATAACCACAACACTGCTGTAATGGTAGGCGCACAAAGAACCAAGTATGTATGTATGTATGGTGATAACACCATAATTCTGGCGTAATTATTTTGCTATTAGCGTGACTTTGGAGCTGTTCTGCCTTTATGTTAAGATAACCATAGCTATGATTGTTTAGGCTCGTAGAAGTGCTTTTCAAAGGGGAAATGTGTAATTAAAATTAAAATTTAAATAAAGCTAATATACGTATGTATGTATGTGATTTATATAACATGTCATTAGTAGGTATATATTTTTAATGATTTTGTTTAATCAATTTCAGTTGGCTTGGCCATCTAAAATCTCTTGTTCAGTTGGTTGTTCTGATGGTTTAAGATTATCTATGTATGTAGCTTCTAGATGGAGTGCTGCACATGCGTAATTTTAGTTAATTCTCTTCGCATGCAATGACACACTAAATTACTTAAAGTTAGGATGGGTTAGCATCTCATCCTCCTCATCCCCCTCATTTTGTCTGTATGTGGCATTTTGCAAAGACACGCAATTCCGACTGGGTTAACAACAATTAAGCTCATCCCAAAATCCGAGTGACTAGATACATACATATATCCCTAGCTTAGAGTGAAAAGTTGCTAACTCCATTTTTTGTGAAAACTCATATTTTAATAAATGAGGCTAGTTAAATTAAAAATGCCTCGTTTCCAAAGAGATTGAGGTACCCCCGTTATATGTCTTCCCATTTATATTCATCGAAAGGCAAATAAGCTAAGTCCAAAAGAGGCACAGAAAACTCGATAAAGCCAAATTAATACGAAGTCTTTTAATTCATACTCAAATTCGTATTGGGATTTTCTTTGCTTTCAACACTCAAAATATTGCATTTAAAGTTTTGCCAAATACTTAAAGAAAATAGCTGCAATAAGTTTTTTTTTCATTTCCTGTGAATTAAAAAAAAATTGACTTAGAAACTTTTTACTCTAAGCTAGCGATATATGCAACATATTTGTGCACATGTACAGTTTGATTTATATGTGAATAAATCTGAATAAAAGAACACATTCCTATTAGGAATATTCATAGACCTAAACTAGCCTATATGCATTTGTAGTTCTTAAAAATGAAATATATTTAAGCGGTTTTCAACACAGATGAGACTTTCCTCTCACTCCACCACCAATTCCAACTCCCTCCTTAATTACTTTGATTGCTAGAGCGCCCTCTTGGCGTATTTAGTAACCAATGCTATTGAAGCTCGGGAAAAATGTCGATCTTTCGTTGTCTTTCCCATCACCACTTCAGTCGCATATTACAAATATTTCGATAGTTCGAATTGGCTCTGCAATTACTTTTTGGTAATATCGCGTTTTGCGGTAGTTATTTTAGTTAGTTAGACGGCGTTAACTCTACATTGATCTTTGGCGATTGTGATGTTTCATATAAAAAATTAAATGTTTATAACAAGTAAAAATCCTCTCTACTGGGTAAGCATTTACTCACTAACATCACTCTGTTCAACTCAAGGAATTTTATTGTAGTCTACCGCCCAAATGCCTGCCTCATTGCTTTAAGTATTTACCCATCCTCCGCCGGGCGATGAAATTTTCAAACCATCGTTGAATTTACCGGCTAGTGCGCTGCTGGCTATCTGACGAGTTGTCTGTCTAGCAGCCTGTCTATCCAACCAACGACCACAGACAATGGTCGTACCTAGGAACATAATTTTGCTGATTTGCCCATAGATACTAATGCCCTGACGCATTTATTCACATGCAAGTTGTAAGTATGCTGTGCGATTGGTATTTCAAATAAAAAGATACATACTTCAGAGTATACGAATATATGTATGTATGAGCAAACATGCTAACATTATGCAGCATGATGTGTGCGTAGATATTTTCGTGTCTTGTTGCTGCTGCGTTTGTTGGTTTGCCGCAACACGCCAACAACTTCCTGCTGTTTACCTTGTGCGCGTCACAAGCTACATATGTACGCGTAGCAACAACTAACTAAACTATCCACCAGCAAATCTGGCTGGAAAAACTAAATTCAACTCAACTTAACCAAGCAAGCCAACCAACGCACCTTTCGACCACAACAAAGATTTGTATACATACATATATGTACTTTTGTGTAGTGTACATACATATGTTTGTATGTATGTATATTAACTAACGTCAGCAGCCTTCATCCAACTGATTCTAGTTCCGACCACGCAGAATTTGCGGAGCTACTTAGCTACTCTCGCCTCTGTCCCATCAGCTGGTAGATAACTGGCATTGCTAGCTTTTATTCTCATACCGGTGCAATTCGTTTGAAATATCCGCCCTTGCATTTCTTTGAATGTCGCATATACTATGTACAACACATACTCGTAGCTACATACATATATATCTATAGAAAACATATTAAATTATTTTGCAAAAATCCATGCGTAAAGTCCAAGGAAATTATTTTTGCTGGGCAAGCTTTGATTAAGTTACCAAATTCAATGGCTATGCATTGTTGTTGAATAGAACTTATCTTTCCGTATGCATTGTGGTGGAATGCAAAAAATCTGCAAGCAAGTATGAGAACAAAATTTGTATGAGGTTCCCAGACGATAATTGAGGTAGGCCTTCGTAAGTGAAGCCATTCTAAAAGGCCTACCAAAGAAGGGCTGACAGAAGTTCTTGCCTGCATGGCTTCTAAAAAATCGTTTTCTAATTGCAATTCTGCAATGATTGGGTCAAAATGACTTAATTTTCATGAAAAAATTCTTCAATTACAGAGTACAGATAGTTTTAATTAAATAACGGTGTTGTCTATTCGTTAAAAGCTTAGAGTTGACTAAATTCTATTATTGGGTCAAAATGACTCAAAAACATTATAGGAAGGCGTAAATTCTATACACTGTAGAAGGGTTAACATTACAAATGAATTGAAAATCGCATTATATTGAAATAAAATATATTTATATAAGAACCTTAAATAAATACCTTAAAGACTTATGATTTACATGAAATAAAGGATCAGCTTTATAAGAACTCCTCCAAAAGACCTTCTGGAAGTGCTTCTATGGGTAGCGAAAGCAGAAGGCCTACAGAAAGGAGAAAGGAATATAGAGTGGATGGCCTCTTGACTCTCAAGAAGGCCTTTTGGAACGGCTTTTAGCTCCTGAAATTATCTACTGGGTTAGGTTAAGAAGGGAAAAAGGGGAAATAAATATATTTAAATATCCCTTTGTGGGCAGAAAAAAAAGTCGGATGCTCAGTTTGTGTGCTTAACTGCCCAATTTTTGTAAATGCCAAAATAGCCCAACTTTCTTAGAAGAGATTTGGAGAGACCGTTTATTTAATTAAAATTTATTCCATTAAATAACACATTTATTAACACGTTTATTTTCCTTCGTCCATATATGTATATGTATACGAGAAT
>NW_016174308.1:0-1109 GCF_001687245.7 Rhagoletis zephyria
TTATCGGTTGAATTTCAACCGCTGGGCGAACACTAGTATATATAAATGTATATATAATATATACATTTAAAGGTATGTGTATGCACTTTCTAATGCGGTTCACCATTACATCGGGTTTAATTAACGTTTATTTAGCAAATTAACTTTTATTTAAGCACATCTGCTCAAAGCAACTCCAGCTATGTACGTAATACATACTCGTATTTGTACATTCGAACCTCTGATTAAATTCCAGTTTGTCGTATCTTATTTTCAATCAACTTGTGTTTTAAATACTTATACGTACATATCCATTTTAGATTCAAGCGAAGATGTAAGCAAAGTATTGAAGCATATTTTGCTATGCATTTACAGAGTCACCACTACAGAGCGTCAAAACTTAGTAAAAATATATACATGCGTTTATGTATTGGCAGGTGCAAGACTACTTTTGCGGCTAAGGGGCTAGTAAGTAGGGCACTTGTTAGAATGGAGGAACCAGTTAAAATAGACAAAAAATGCCGAACCCTAGCAAAAGCTTCTATTGGCAAATAATTTTTAGCAAAAAAAAACCGACTTCAACTCTCATATAAAAAAAAAATATATATATATATCTCATGATCCACTGATCGGATCTTAACCAAATTAGTATGGCACCACCTCTGAAACACTACCTTTCCGATGCAATTATCGAAATCGGTTGACGTGGTCCAAAGTTATGCGGTAACATACATTAAAAAAAAATAAATAAATAAAAAATAAAACAATTCCGACGAACTGATAACCTCCTCCTTTTTTGGAAGTCGGTTAAAAATCGTGGTCAACAGGATATTTGGCAATATTTTGAGGAAATCGCCAACGGCTCTGACGCTGATACCAGTTTTTGTAGTGTTGTGGATATACTACAAACGATGGGCAGACAAGACAGCGACCGTACAAGAAACAAGTAATTTTTGGCAAAAAAAAACCGACTTAAAAAAATATATATATATCTATATATTTCATGATTCAATGATTGGATCTAAACCAAATTAGTATGGGACCATCTCTGAGACACTACCTTTCCGTTGCAAAATTGTCCAAATCGGTTGATGTGGTCCAAAGATATGCGGTAACATACATAAAAAAAA
>NW_016174308.1:3356-11063 GCF_001687245.7 Rhagoletis zephyria
TATTTCTTATAATTTCCTTGAGAGCTGGATTCTTAGCTTTAAGATACAGTTTGTATTTGAGGTTATTAGCTTTAGGGGGGGTTTGAACCCCAAAACCCACCCCTTGTGTGCGCTAATGGTGTAGTGCAATTAATTGAACGTACAACTACTCGGAAGCCAGCTTGCTGGCGTACGCAAACACATATGTATGTACTACATATACATATGTATACACGCTGCTGGTCACAACAATACGTACGTATACAACATTTTGGACACTTTTGACTACTATGTCCTCGTTTGTTTAATGTTTAATAAATTTTAGAATAGTCTAACTCATTATGCGAGTATACATAACAAACACCATATCAACGGCTGAGTGGACGATCGACCTATCTCGGCAGCCGGTTCAAACGCCCTACTTCACAATTTGGTTGAAGAATGCCCTATCTCAGCTTCCGATTCAAAAACACCATATTTCAACTAAAGATATATTGAAAAGATGTTGAGATAGGGCGTTTTTGGAACCGGCGTTTCAGACAGGTTGATTTACCAGTCAGCCGTCGATATAATAACATATTTTAATCTTTGCACAAAAATTATAAAAATTTAACAAATTATCAAAAAAGTCACATTTTTATTCAAAACATTTTGAAAATTTTTGGGTATGCAATTTTATAGCGCATTAAATTTTAGAACATTAAAAGATAAGCTTGAAGTTGCTAACAAAATCCTATTGGTGACCGACAATTTTTTTCAATTTGGATTTTTTTTTTTAAATAATGCATATTAAATAAACAAACCAAAATAGTCAATACAAAATGTAGTGAACCTATTATTATGGCCAAGGGTGTAAATAGATAAAGTAAGATCAGTGCAAAAAAATATATGTTTGGTGTTCAGGCGGACACTCGGACTACGGATGCCATTTCACATTTTTCATTTATGCTACTCGTATTCTTACATAAGTATTTACTATTATAGCTGCAAATAGTATAAATTCTCTGACTGCTGATTTAATGCCACTGACATGTGCAACAACAATAACGTTAACTACATATGTATGTATGTATAACAAAAGCTGGCACATTCATTCTGCTAATGAAAAATGCACTAAAAAACTTAAGATTACTTTCAGGCATTATGTGTAATGAAGCATTTCATGTTGCAATTAAAACCGCCAGCACAATTAAACACGCGAGGGCTTATGTGAAAGCATGTACAAAGGTGGCAGGTACGTATGTACAAATATACATATATGTAAGCATTGTCGACACATTTCAATGGCTACATTAAAATTCCACTTTCAATTAATAATAATGAAATAAACCGAGAAATCATTTGCACATTTCGTATTTATAGTCGACTGTATATGTATGTATGTAAACAAATATGTATGCACAGCTATGCATACATGTGTATATGCATATACTGCTTACGTTTGCATATTTCCATGAATAATATTGGATTACAGCGGTCTTTAATTTTACTAAATTGGTTTTATTAATATGCTATCGCAAATTTATATTGCTCAAAGGCACTGAGTTGGAGAATGAAATATATTTGTATGTATGTAGGTATGTATAACATACATGCACATTAGACCGTACCACCTTACGAAAGGCAACTACGAAAAAAAAAATATTTCTGGCCACACCTAGGGGGTCGGTATAACAGTGGCAAGAAATATTTCGAAAAATGTTCTACTGAATAATCAAATAATATCCTCAGCAAAATTTTAATAATTTCTGGATAGCTTTAATTTACTGGCATTCGGGTGGTACGTTAGGGTCATAAGAACCAAAATCTGGTGGGTAAGTACCAGCACGGGGTACATGAGTTGAATGAATTTTGGAACAAAAACATTTTCTCCTCAAGACAAAAAATATCGATATATCATACATTAAGATCCGGCTGTAAATACCGAAGATATGTGTGTACTTAAATATGCACATTCTGCAAAAAAAAAAAATCTTGCAAAAATATTTTATACTCAGGGGTGTACGGCGAACTCTTTTCACTGGTAAGGTCTAATGTACATTACTACAAACCAGGGATGGAATCTAAAAATGTAAGATTGTGTTGAAATCGATATTCCACCATGCTTGACAGTATGCACCGGATCGTCTATTGTTTTTCCCCCATACCAAATACATGAAAAATTTTCAGCGCTTTGAGGGAATTCTAAATATTTTTGATTTCGAAATAAGAAAAAAACAAGACTATAATTTTTCGATATAGAACAATCCTAGGGGATGTGAGCATTAAAATTTGGACTTTTCATAGTTCACGTGCATGTTTCGACCACCCTAATGTACATACACTACAGAAACTAATGCACAAAAACCCCGTCAATTTGGTTCCACTTATTCCCAGTCGGACTTGGTTCTTTCAAAATGCACATATAGCACTGTTCTTTTTCCACAGAGAGGTATGTCCAAAAACGTTAAGTCTTTAATTCGCTTTTATACAGGCGAGAAACACCGCAAGAACCGTTCTTTAGGAAAGCAATTTTTCTTTCATTGGTTGTTATTACTTAGTTTGGAGAGCTTTTTGTAGAGTTTTTTAATTCTCGTTCAGTGTTATTCGCTAAAGTCAAAGCATTACAAAATGCTTATTTAAGCAGTGAAGTTTTCACCATCTATAGATATTCACTAAATTTTCATATGGAATTTAAATGTACTTCAAATTTCTCTTGAAGAAATTATTACTAAAACCTCGCTTTTATAATTTATATTCCTACTGTCATAAGGTATGTATCTTGAGAATAGAAATCGCTGCATCTTTTAGGCGCATCAATATTACATGGTTACATCCCGAGCTAATAAAAGGGAGGTAATAATAATAATAAAAAAGGCTTTCTTTTCGTGACAACATTCTGCACAGTCCGACTGCTTTTGCTCGCACTTATGTATATACGTATATTGAATATTCAATCTCAACCTCTACCACTAAATCCCAGTGTCACACTTCACATACATACTTTTGCATAATGTATGTATTGTATTCTTTTCTGGTTCATGTCGAAGTTTAAAGTTCTCAATTTGATTGATTGAGCCATGAACTGAATGACTTGCTCCTGAGCATCATATTACCAATTTAGCAAGCTATGTAAGCCACCAAACCAGTTGACTTCACTAAAACAAAACCAAAAAGCAATGGTGCTCTTATAAGTAGTTACTTAAGTATGTACCTTATTACCTGTGCATCCATACTTTTGATAAATAATTGCACAACGATGGTGTAGTCAAGCGTCTTTTACTGTCATAGATTGAACCTCAGTGTCATCTTGCATGTACGGGTATTCGTTGCTGTATATTTAGCTAAGCATCATAAATCGATGAAGCCAGGAAAGCACATGGGAAATTGCTTCGTCATGTCCTGCTGATATGAGATGATTGCGGGCAAATGAGCAATTTACATTTGACAAATGACAAGGGGCCAACAAGCGTTTCGAATCAAACGTGTTTGCGCAAACATACTAGCACTCGCACAAACAAACTAGCAGCACCCCCAGTAAGCTATCGAATGCGAATAACAGCCTGACATGATTCTCATAAATACACTTAACCGATGGGCGGCGTCATAAAATAGTATGTTTCTTCGTTTGTATAACATTAAAACGCGCCCCATATTAGAGGAAGAAGCATTGCAAAATACTTAACAACATATAAGAGTGCCAAATATATAACTACTTTTTTACAGCAAATGTATCCATATTCAACTTTAGATAGTATATCCTCGGGAGATAAATATCTGAACAGACTACGATACCTTTCTTTACTTACAAAAGCAAGTTCATGATGTGAACTTTCATATCCATTGGCCTTTTGCGTCCGCGCAAGAATATCTAATAAGTGCCGCGTAATAGGCGAAGTGCTACTAAGGGCCAATTTCTGAAGTAACCTTTAAATTTAAAGCTCACTTTATATCTAAAGGTTGGATTAAAAATAAAGCTATGTCTAATGTTAAGCATTTCTATTATCGGTTTTTGACGTATGTCTGTTTCTTGGTTGTAAATCAATTTAAAACCGACAATAAAATGATTTACTTTAGACACAATCATAAATTTTAATGTAGCCTTTAAATATAACGTGAGCTTTAAAGCTAAAGGTTACTTCAGAAAACGGCCCTAAATAGGCGAAGGATAACGGAGCGATAATAAGTAAACAAGTGGAAAGAGGGATCAAAGAGAAGCATAAAGACGTGAGGATAATTCTGCAGAGGCGGAGATTGAAATCTGATTAAGCACAAGCATACCTTAGAGTTATTAACAAGCCAAATCTGGCAACTGTCTTTCAACTCAACTCAAAGGCTTACGTAAGACAATCGCAAATTCCGACAACTACCGTGAAAGCTCTTTACTGTCTAATTGAGAAATCTGCTAGCGATGAAGCCTTAACGTCATGCTGTTCGCGTTTTAGCACTAGCGAAACTTAGCGGTCTTTATATTATTTTTCCTTTTAATAAAAGCTAATTAGCAAAAGAAAATTAAATTAAAAATCTAAGTAAAAAAATTTAAATAAAAATATTTTTTTTTTTTAACTAAATAAAAATTTGTTAAACAACAAAATTTAAAAATTTAAATAGAAAAATAATAAATTAATTGAAAAAACAAGAAAATAGTACAAAACATATATTCATTTTTAGTATAGCAATATATCGCCACTTTAATTCACAAAGGCCCTAAATAACCAACATGTTTTTCATTTTACAGGAGAAGCAAAAAAAACATTATAAAATGAGTATGAAATACAGGTACGGCTTTTTGACAAGTTTAATGTAACTCCGTCGTTTTTGATACTAACACTTAAATTTTTTACTGAAGGCTTATTTTAATACATCCTACCAAAATCTGTGAAAAACGCAAAAGTGTTAGTTAAGGCCTTTGTGAATTAATGTAACGATATGTAAATTCAAAACTTCAAAGTCGCTTTTCCTGAGCTTAGCGTTTTTGAGTTATGACACTATTGAAGAAAATGGTCGGGTACGCACCGACACATATTGTATCAAATAACATTTTTCTTGGAAAATTTTTTTAAAATCCTCCCGGATCCCCAAGATTTGACTGAGTTTACACAGACAAATGTATTTATATTTCTTTTCAGCACAGAAAATTTTGAATTTGAAAATCGGTTGATACTAAAGCAAACTGGTATCTGAACGTAATAGCCCATCTCCACCAAACGCTTAACTGCAGTTAAGAGCTCACATAAGTGGGAATAATTTTAACAAGAGGTGTCGGCAAGTTTTGTTTCTTAATTTTTGCCTTATTCCTTTCGTTTGCTTTTACTTAATATGAGCAGCAAGCTTCTTCGAACTGTAATTAGCTTGGTGGAAATGAACTGTTATACGCATTTGTTTCAAAGGTGTTCAAGTATATTCCTCGGTATGAAAGAACATAGCGACCTTCTTGTTGCTTTCCTTTCCAGTTTAATGTACCAGGCCTTCTCGGAATTCGCAAGTTCTGGCCCATTACAGATTATACCGGACTTTGTATTAAAAAGGTCTTTGTATATAAAACTATTGTTGAATTTGTATAGAAAGATCTTCGTTAAAAATAAATAAATCAGTATACATCTAAAACCCAGGATTATACTAAGTTACAGCCGACCTTTAGATATAAATCCACAAATGGGTACCCAGGTACCTCGGTTTGGCAACAACGTTAAATAATTTAGTTGGGCACACAAGAGTTAAGCAATAAGGTTCAAATTGCGCTAATATAAAGGAGCAGTGAAAATTCATCTGCATTGAATTTCATCGTCCGCACAAGAGTATCTAGTAATGCAAAAAGTGACGTTTCGCTGCCTCGCGATGGACAATGGAGCAATAATATGAAAAAAAATGGCAGAGGGACAAATTTTCAAGAAGTAGTTAAATGCCATTATAGATAGCACGTTTGACATTAAGAAACTAGGCCAGTGTCCGCCAGGCTCGGAGCCCCAACTAATGATTTCTGCGGAAGCTGTAGAGATGAGGAGGAGATAGAATCCGTCCAGCACTTAATCTGCGAGTACCCAGCACTCCGAGCAAAACGCTTCAATTTCTTCGCGAGTCTAGATATCTTAGAGAAAGCTCAACTGGAAGGGCTGCTAGGATTCGCTAGAGAATCATGATGGTTCAAAAACCGTGGCATCACAATTGGTCCTTGTGGCCGCCGAGTAACCTACTTTCAGTGCTGCCAGCTTAACCTAACCTACCCTTCTATAGCATTAAAGTAACTGCATATTTCTATCATCCTATTTCACTTAAACTGAAAACTGATACAGCTATGTACGTAAATCACTGATGCCAAAAATTACCTTTGCTGCTAGCTTACCTTCGGCTGTGAGTTAAAGGAAAGCAGCTTCTCTCAACCTAAAAGATGCTGCGCGGTTAGAAAGCTATAACCTGAAGTAAAGTGAAGCCCTTGAAGCATAGTTTTTCCGTAGAGCAATCCTAAATATATCCATTGGCCTTCAAAATTCCTCTATTTAAATCTAAAAAAAAAAATAGAATACTATGGCATATTCCGCTTAAAACCGAAAGGAATATTGTAGATAGTTTGGCGTGCCCAAACGCAAACGGCATCTGCCACACCTTTCGTTCTATGTAATGAGCTGCTCTGAATATTTTGTTTATTCTCCTATTTTGTATACTTACATACAATAACTAATCTTAGCACAAGCCATTTTCCAGACTTATTAATTATGTATACGAAAAATCCTTAATTAGCAGCGAAAACTGTGGTGCTTTCGATTGACTGTTAGCTGACAATTTACTGACCAATTTACAATTGTATTACAACACTACTACATAGTAGAAATGTGTGGTACAAAGCCGCAAATTCGGCACACGATAAATGTGTTTGTAGATTGGCTGCCCTAATGACAAAGTGGCCTAAATAGTCCAAAATAACCGCGCAAGCAGTAAAACAATTGGTAAATAGATGAGCAGTGCGAGTCGCATCTAATAACGGTAATGCGCCTAATGAAAACTTCACATCAATGCTGCTCACTTTGATTCTGTTCAGGTCATCCGATTTGACAGTGAATCGAAATTCATTAATGGCGAAAAAATTACCACAAAGCATTGCTACATACATATACGTATGTCTAGCTTGGGATGGTTAGGGAATATTTTACAGTCAATACTTGAGTAAAAACATTGCTCTAAATTAGCTAAAATTTAGTGTTCAAAGGTTACCAATTCAAAATTTTATCATTTTTCATTGCTTCTTATTTAAAAACATTAAAATTTTAATAAAAGTTTTTTTTTTACAGGAGTAGCCTCTCGCAGTTTTGCTAATTTAAAATGCTATAGTTTTGTCTATTTTGTTTTCTATTTATATAGAAACTTCATGTAGGCACCTGTAGCAAGGATAGTAGCATCGAGCCTGCCCGGGAATATTTCACAGTCTGCACGAATGTGGTCTGGTGGCATTGTTTCCCGGTGTCGGCGAAGAGGAGTCTTCAAACCGTTTACAGTCACATATTTTTTAGTTGATATGTTGGCTTCGAGAATGGACCATATGGGAAAACCTATTGTGTGAATATGGTGGCCATTGTTGCGAAGAAATTATGTTTTTATGATGAACTGATGTTTTTAAATAAAAAAAATTAAAAATTATAAAATTTTTTAGTAGGTAATACTTCGAGCGCCTACCCCTGTGCTTACTTATTTATTTTATTTTTGTAAAAAGAGTTTTAAATAATCCTTTTCACTGACTCTTCCATGTTTTCGGTC
>NW_016174309.1:0-11061 GCF_001687245.7 Rhagoletis zephyria
CGATGAATGAGGTCACTGCTTACGGGAAAATAAGTGGATACTTTACATGCGAAGGTAGATATAGTACACATTACGCCACGATAGTATATCAGCTGAAATATGACTCTCTAGATTCCCTACACTGAGTGGAAATGGTTTTCTTCTCTGAAATGGATTAATGTCGGACATCCTATAAAAAAAGTACTTTCGAAGGACAAGTTTTGAAATAAAGGACAAAACAGATTTTTAGAAAAACAAAATGAAGTCTAAGGACAGCATCTTGAGAAGTAGGACTTCCCTTTTAAATAAAGTACGGATGGTCACCGTAATTATAGAGCATTTCAATACAACCAAGCTTTGGTGTTACATACTTGTATTTATATGTATGTATGTATAAACATATATTTATTTATATACATACTTCCGATTAATGAGCGCCGAAATTGAAATCAATTAAAGGCAAAAGTACGCATAGCGTCTTTCAAATGTACGTCGTTATAATTATAAGTGATCAGTCTTGTTTGCTACAATTTCACTGAAACCCCTTAATTTTATAAACGAAAATTACAGCACTTGCGGAATTTTATCAAGATTTGTACTTTTGTCGTGTGCGCTGATAAAGCCCAGAGCAAAAAAACATAGTGCGAAATTTGATAACTAAACATATTCCATGTCTCAGCGTTGTTTTAATTTTTTTTTTTTTTTTGGTAGTAAGTGAAGAGTCAGTACAAAAATCTGTAGTTAACTGCCGATTCTGAGTTAACTACGCACTGTGCGTTTTAACTCTTATAAAATTATTTTCATTTGTACGCGCATCTTTCACAAACAAGGTTACTTACATACATATATATCATAGTACAGTTGAAAACTGAATCAAAAGCTGCATTTGAACTTTAAACTTCACTTCAATAATGAAGCACTGAGTTAAGACCCAAATGAATTATATAGTACATAGTACATACATAGACTTACATACATTGCAAGCTTTTTTATATCTGTCTATTTGCTGAACGTTATATGTAGTAAAACAAATAGCTGTTGGCTTATCATTGAACCTCATGCGCCTTTGTAATTGTCAAAATGTATTTGGCACTTTTTATTAGCTTGTTGTAATTGCACATAAACAGCCAAACAGTTGTTAATATTCCCAAAGCTATGCGACTACAAGTTTGTCTTCATCACAAACACTGATAATATTGGCCATTTTGCGGTGTTTCGGTGTTTAACAGTGGTCCAGATTCCATCCCATAAGGGGGAAATTGTTTAACGGGACTTCTTCAAGATCTTACTGCTATTTTCACCAGCAGAATGAAATGCTTACAATTTTGCCTAGCCTTTCAACAAGCAGACTGTTGTTCTGCAGCTTATCAGGATTTACATCCATAACAATTCAGCTAACCTTCGGCTGGTAACTGGTTTTTGGACTATTAGTAAACCATTAATACCAGTATCGAAACATCCACAAAGCCACTGATGTGTCCACTGATCAAATAACCAAGAACCAAATATATCATGTTGTGATAGGCGGAAGATACGCTTCGAGCGTCAAGGTCCGCTTGCGCCTCAGTGCAATGAAGAACGTGGGTCAGGCAGGCACAACAGACAGCCGACAAATTTCGCAATCGACTCTCAATCCTGCTTTACAAGAAACCTTTCATCGACCGGATATAAATGAGTAGTGGAAATCCATCTCGCAATCTCTTTGTGCCGTTGCAGAAGAGGTGGTTGGATACTACCGCAGCATACAAAGCCATCCTGCAGCCAATAGCTACGCGGACGACAGTGGAACGATACCGAGAGATGAGAAAAGACGTATATTCAAAAGAAAGAAACGAGAGGCATAAAGACGTGAATGCGATGAGATTGAGATGCTGGCAGAAGGAATTCGGCTCGACAGTTCTATCAGAAAATAAGCAGCATCCCAAGGGTTTCAAAACCGGGGCTGGTTTCTTGAAGATGGAAATCTGTTAACAGATGTCCAGAGTACACTTGAGATGTGGAAGAAGAACTCGAACCAATGTTTAGGTACGAAGCTCAGGTTCATCCACTTAACCAAGACGAGGTAAAAACAGCAATAAGGGGGCTCAAAACAACAATGGCCCGGAGCCGACGGTATACCGGCTGAACTGTTCAAAGCCGGCGGCGAAGTGCTGGTCGGGCGCATGTATCAGCTTATTAAGTAGAATTTGGTCTGATGAATACATGCCCAAAGATTGGAATCTCAGTGTACTTTGTCCAATCCATAAGATGCCGTTTCAACATGCTCTACAAATCTCTCATCATGCCCGTCATTTAATGTTGCGCAGAAACATGGACGATGTCTAATAAAAGTGAGAAGATTTTGGGTGCTTTCGAGAGAGCTATTCTATGCAAAATCTATGAGCCTGGAATGATGAACTGTACAAGCTTTTTAACGACGTGGGCAAAGTTAAGCGCATACAAATACAACGATTGCGCTAGCATAATGCACGCAAATGCGCCCACGAACACAATTGAACGACCAAAAGCAGATGGACCTGTCCGCACTTGGGATGAATAACTGGCGCAAATACGCCAGGGAGAGAGGCAACTGGCGAAGCTTTTTGGTCTCGGCCCAACCGTCAAACGGTTGTAGTGCCAAATAAGAAGAAGAAGTAGAGCATTAAATTTGCTAATCAATTCAATTTGATTTTACTCATAGTTTCTGCGACACTTTCTTTCAACTGTTTTTTCTGCTGACCTGGTTATTTGGACTTTTGCCGAAGACCATCGACTTGGCTCTCAGTTTATGAAGGAATCTAAGGTTTACTTCGGCCTCCCACCTAGTGCCTATTTAGGTCTCTTAACATTAAACAGTCCCCGAAAATTTACAATTTCTCCCTTGAAAACTGATTTGCCTTATAATTTCTTTCAAACACATCTTCATGAATTACTAGAAGTTTGAAACGACCTGCACTTCCCTAAAATTAGTCAAACACTTACTTAAATATGTATGTCCATAAACATATTGTCATTGAACAGAATTACAGGGCCATTCTGGCTAAGGTAGTAAACAGTCTTTCGTAAGACAATTGTAGGACAGATGGCAAGATGGTAGGAAAGGTTTTTGTTTAGCGACACGATATCGAACCGAAAATATCGATAAAGTACTCATTTAAATTATCGCTGTAAATATATCGCGTGCCCATTATTATCGGGATAAAAATACTCGATATTGGTTTCTGTAAAGCCCAAAATACATATATCCATATTGCTTTACATATCATTTCCAAAGTATAGACATATGGGCGTTTCCAGCGGTAGGTCATATTACGACATAGATTTGCAATAAATCGAACCGCTAGGATGCGCTGAAGTCAAAATAAAAATATATTCGGCATAAAATTCATATTTTATTTGGGAGCACTTCATAACCCCGACTTTAAAGATCCCGACAAGACATAATTCAGACAATTTTTAAAAATCCAGACATAATACATAGTACAGGACATAATACAGATTTAACAAAATCCCTTCCAAATAAAATATAGATAACACATTATACAGACAAGACAAAATCCCGAAAACTGTGAATCCCGACAAGACACAATCCAGACAAAAAGAAATTACAATGCCCCCGGAATGGAATTGATGACCTATACTTGAATATAAACGGTTACCACTCCACATTTTTTCGCTTCATCACTGCAAGGAGCCTTAACCTCTCCCCTACAAAATCCTCGGCAACCATTTTACCACAAGGACGAAAGGAATCTGGCTGCAGCTGGGTATTCTCGTCGACGGTAAACAAGTTCCGACGGTAAACAACCCAGCAAAAACTTTTAACTTTTTTGGGAAGTACTTATTTTTGTATCAATGGAGTAATGCAATACAAGTCGCCTCTAGACAATTTTCGCTTATCCACTGCATTACTGTAATGCAATGGCAAGAAATTTTACATTTATTCGATTACCTCCAATGACATGCACATCTTAAGATAATGCATTCTGTAAACGAAAAGGTAAGCGGTTACTCTCAAAAAGTGGTTCCCCAATCGAGGGTAACCGCTTACCTTTTCGTTTACAGAATGCATTATTATTAAGTATCATTTAATTTTTAGAAATTTATTTTATTTATTTTTTCCTTTTTTAATGTAATTTGGTATCCCTTTGTTTATTTCATTTTCTTTTAATTTTATATTTTATTGTAAAAAAAACAAATTTTATTTCATTTAATTTTTAGGATCTTATTTAATTTTTTTAATTGTTTTATTTTGTTTTCCTTTAAATAAACATATTTTTAATCTAATTTAATTTTTCAGTACTATTTCCTTCTTTTTGGATTCAGTTTTCTAATTTTTCGAATTGAATTTTCTTTTATTTATTAATTTTTATTCTTTTAAAAAGAAAAATGTTGTTTTTTTTTTTTTTTAATTTAATTTTTATATAGGCGAACAGCATAACGGTAAGACCAGCTTGTTAGCAGGTTTTTTAATTAGTCTTTCGAAAGTCAGTAAAGAGCCAGAATTGACAATTGTTTTATTAAAGACTTTTGTCTTTCGAAAGACTGTGGTGAGTGGAAAGGCAGTTGCCAGAATCGCCCTGTTAATGAAAGCAACAGTATATTTTTTGTTTTAATCATATTTCATAATTCATTCAAAACACTGTGCAGTCAGTACCTGTTTCCAGACTGCGCTCTACCCGCTCTGCTCAACACTTTAAAGTGAAGTGTTAGTGTCGAGACCCCTTATCTAGTTCCATGTATTATATGCGTCTCTTTAACGCGAAATTTAACATTCGTTTTGCTTTTTTTTATTATGTTATTTTTTTTTTTATAACACATCCATTGTGATTTGATAAGCAACACATTTTTCTCATTTTTGTTGTTTTCATGCTCTTCACTTTTTCTACAATTTACCTAGATACAAAAAAGCAACGCTTCGAATCAATTTAATAGCCGACCAATCGACGAACGAAACAATGAAAGGGAATACGTGTTTCGCTATTCATTTTAACGTTTGTTGGCTGGACATTTCGCAATTGAAATGCTGTTGGCATTACTTCAGCCGTTACACATAAAACAATCAGTTTTTTTAATATAAAGTTTTGCAGTTACAAAAGCAAATACAAATAAAAGTAAGATTAAGAATAAAATGCATTTAGCGTTCTTCGAGTGACAAATGTTTGAACAGTGCAAGTTTTCGCTTGGGATGGTGAGTAATTGACCACTTAATTGTCTAACTAATTCAATGAGAAACCACCGTCGAGTTTCCTATTTAAATTTGTTTTCGCTGGCGTGTGAACTGTAGGATTCGATCTATAAAAGAAAAATATGTACATATAGACCTATGTATATTTTTTTGAACGCGTTGAGGGTGGACCATGTCCCATATAAAGTTTTTAATCACAGGAATTATAATTTTCAGCTTCTTTAATTTTCTAATTTCTTTCATTTTTCAGAGTACAAAACAGATGCACAACTGAGCTGTAGCTGAATCCGTCTTTAAGTTTTAAAGAATACTTGACAAAGAGTTCGAAAGTTCACAATACGGCGATTGCGATAATGAATTCTACCAGAGAATTAAAAAATGGTACGAAAGCGCAAAAGAAAACGATTAAGGCCAATAAGAAGCAACAATTGAAGCAGCAGCAGCAACAAAAACAACTGCAGGAAGGTCAAAAGCAAACCGAGGTGATAACAACAACAACAACTATAACAACTGCCCCACCTAATGTGGTGACCCACGACAACACCAACAGACTGGGCGTTAAAACTACTAAAATGCCAGTACACAACAACATCAACAACAATAACAACAACCATATTGTACAAAATAATAATAACATCAACCAAAAAATGTTCGATTCTGCCGGTCGTGCGTTGAGCGCCACACCTTCTGCAATATCACTGCCAGCGACTAGCATCTTGCCTGGCTACGAGAATGCACCGAAATTTGAACGGTCAAATAGTTTTTCGCTGCGCGGCAAACTCTCCAAGCTACTCAATTCTATTACGGGCAGCAAGGAGAATCTGACGAGGGTGGACGACGAGAATGCCACGCCATACAAGTTCACACGCAGCCGCTCAATGATATTGCTGCGTCGCACCAATCGACGCAGCTTAATAGAACCGCAACTGGAACAGCTGTGCGAGGAGACGGATCCCACATCACCGTCGTCGCCGCGCAAGAATTCCATGGAAGTATGTGATCTTTTGCCGGCAGCCACATCGTTGTCCGTCGCCCACATATCTAATGTCAATGGTGCCATGGCTCCGCCGCTCGTGAGTGGATCGATCACAATAACGAAAACGCCAACGGCAACACCGCAACGACCAAATTCACACCCGCTGACTTCAACGCCGGTGGAAGCGTGCAATAGTGGCACGCCTGTGCGGCGCAAGCCATCGACCGTCTCATTGGCACCTGGCGAGGGCAATGGCGTACCCTTTGATCCGATCGCGAATTTTCAGCGGCGGCGCTCCAACACGCTGCTAGCCTCCTTTAAGAGCACCATTGCCACCATAACGGGAGAGAAGAAGAAGGAAAGCTCAATCCAAAATGGAGCGCGTCTTTACAATCCTTGCAAGCTATCGACAATATGGTTAGTTATGAGAATATGTCCTTCATTGACTACGACAAATTCAATGGCTATGAGAAACAGCTGGAACGACAACTTTCCACGTTGAGCCTACGAACTGAGCAGAATCCCCCACCTTTGACCCCTAATACTAGTGGCGCATCAGCAGCGATATCCGCGCCGGTTACGGTAGTCCGTCGTCGCAAACCGAGTTCCGCTCGTCAAAACGCAGATCGGCGTAGCCAATCGCGAAGTAGCTTTAATTTCGATACTGATTATGAACACAACTTGGATAAACCGCGTAACGTGTATCGCGATAGTTTGGACTCGCGTAAACTGGAACGGCTAAATGAGTTTTCGCGTAATTCGTTCATTTGGGACAAGCAAATTGTGGATTGGCTGAATTTAGAGGACGGTTGTCCGAAAAAGCAGCGCATGGCGAAAAGTAATCGACAAGTCAACGTGGACACAGTGGATTCAGCAGCAGTTGTACAGGTAAGGGGTGCATTAGTTTTGTTTTAACTTTGCATGGAGTTATCTGTCACAATTACACTGGAGCACATATTTTAATTTTTTTTATTTTGTTCTCCAGACGCCACTATCCAATTTGTATGTAGACTCGCTCGCTGATTCCGAAAATCGAGTTTATTTATTTTTGTATGGATACGTTTTCAAGATATTTGCAATTTACCGGTATTCAACTTAAAAGTGGTACCACTTAATCAAGTATATCTTACAAACCAATAAAATAATCGTAATATGAGGTACAGTAAATGAAAGAAAATGAAATTAATTTCTTAGAAACTATAAGCCCTAGCGGAAAGTGATGTATATACGGTTTATGGAGAATTTTATTTTCTTTCATTTCCCGTAACTCGTATTACGACAATCCAATTGGTTCGTAAGATATACGCGATTAAGTGAAACCCCTACTTTTTTAAATCTGAATAACGGTAAATTGCAAATATCTCAAAAAGCTGCGCATAGAAAAAAAAAATATCTCGATTTTCGGAATCACCGGAGAATTCTACATGGGAATTGGATAGTGGCATCCATAGAACCATTGTTATTATACATACAGTCGATTGAAAACTGGCCAGATTTATAGCAATTTTTAGTTAGAATGTAGTAATAGTAAAGAATGTTTGAGCGGGTGGGAACTCCCTTTTATAGTACTGGATACAAATTTTCTTTTGGCAACCCAATGCCAACCCATGCCCAATATTTGTGAATTCATTTTAGATAAGTAAGGTTAAACGGGCAGCTCTGAAGGCCACAAAGACCCATTGCGATGCCCATAGCGGGCTACTCCTTGACTATCCCTACATGGTTTTGAACCATTTTTATTCTCTGGCGAATCCTAGCAGTCTTTCCAGTGGGGCTTTCCCCAAGGTATGCAAGCTCTCGAAGAAATGGTCCCCAAGAGACTTGAGGCCTTTTCCTGGGAGTGCTGGACACTCGCGAATGACGTGCTGGCCTGATTCTATCTCCTCCACATAGCAGCAGCTTCTGCAGAAATCTTTATGCGGGGCTACAAGCCTGGCGGCCATATGGACCATGGTCCAGTATTCCGTCAGTATGCTATTGGTGACTGCGCTGGTCACTCTGTCAACTTCTGAAGACAGAAATCGCAGAGGAGGTTTCACGATCTGAATCGCTCCCCTAGCCACATCTCAGATCCATTTTTAGCACATTCGTCTGCTTTCGCATTTCCCGGGACACCACTATGCCCCGGGACCCATCGTCCGCGGTACTCGCCGTCGCCAACGCGTAAAGGCCCGTAAATCTTCCGCAAAATCTTTCTCACGAACACTCCAAGAGCCGCCGCATCGGATGTANGTATGCTATTGGTGACTGCGCTGGTCACTCTGTCAACTTCTGAAGACAGAAATCGCAGAGGAGGTTTCACGATCTGAATCGCTCCCCTAGCCACATCTCAGATCCATTTTTAGCACATTCGTCTGCTTTCGCATTTCCCGGGACACCACTATGCCCCGGGACCCATCGTCCGCGGTACTCGCCGTCGCCAACGCGTAAAGGCCCGTAAATCTTCCGCAAAATCTTTCTCACGAACACTCCAAGAGCCGCCGCATCGGATGTAGTCATTGTCCATGCTTCTGCGCCGTATACCAGCACGGGCATGATGAGTGACTTATAGAGAAAGGTTTTTGTACGTCGAAAGAGGACTTTACTCCTGAATTGCCTACTCAGTCCAAAGTAGCACTTGTTGGCAAGAGTGATTCTGCGTTGGATTTCTGCAGCTCTTATTATGTTCTCCAACATCAAATTAAAGAAGTCACATGAAAGGGAGTCGCCCTGTCTGAAACCCCTTTTGGTGGCGAACGCCTCGGAGAGGTCTTTCCCAATTCTGACGGAGCTGGTGGTATTGCTCATCGTCAATTTTCACAGCCGTATGAGTTGTGAGGGGATGCCAAATTCAGGCATAGCGGCGTATAGGCAACTGATTTTAATGCTGTGAAAATTGGCTTTAAAGTCGACAAATAGGTGGTGAGTGTCGATCATTTTCTCGCGGATCTTTTCCAAGATTTGGTCTATTGAATACCTGGTCTATGGTGGATTTGCCAGGTCTAAAGCCACACTGATAAGGCCCAATCAGTTCATTGACGGTAGGCTTAAGTCTTTCACACAATACGCTCGATAAGACCTTGTAACCTATGCTTAGAAGGCTGATCCCGCGGTAGTTAGCGCGAATGGCGGGGTCGCCTTTCTTGTGGATTGGGCAGAGGACACTTAAATTCCAAGCATGCGTTCATCTGACCATATTCTGCACAAGAGTAGATGCATGCACCTTATCAACTCCTCGCCGCCGTACTTGAACAGCTCAGCTGACAGGTTGCCAGCTCCAGCAGCTTTGTTTTTCTGCTGCGTTATTGCCATTCGTACCTCGTCATAGTCAGGCGGCGGAATGTCGACTCCGTCATCGTCGACTGCGTGCTCGGGTTCTTCTTCTCCACAACTTTGCATGCTGCTACCATTTAGTAGGGCGGAAAAGTGTTCCCTCCATAATTTAAGTATGCTTTGGACATCGGTTACTAGGTCGCCATTTTTGTTCTTACAGGAGTACGCCCTGGTCTTGAAACCTTCCGTAAGTCGCCTAACTCTCTGGTAAAATTTTCGGGCATTCTTCCTGTCGGCCAGCATTTCAAGCTCTTCGCACTCACGTATTTCGGCCTCTCTCTTCTTATTGCGGCAAATACGTCTCGCTTCCCGCTTCACACCCCTACAGCGGTCCCACATAGCGCACGTTGCGCCCGATCGCAGCGTGGCACTGTGCGGCATCTTTTTTCGCTGCAGCTTCCTGCCACTCCTCATCTTACCAGTTGTTCTTTCGGGCTCGCTGAAATCCGGCGCACTGAGCGCCTTTGCATTTGAATGCTGACGTAAATGTCTCATCGGCTACATTCATTTTGCTCAAGAAGTCCATGGTTCTCCTTGGTTGGGTGCCTTTTTTCATACAATTGAAATTAAGTCTACTACACCAGATGCATTGAAGTTGGTTTAATTTCGTTGAGGGTGGTTGCCGAACCTTGAAGATATCCTTGATATGGCAGGCAATCGTGAGGGTAATTCAAGGAGTTCAATTCCACTTGATTATGATATCTCTTAACGTAGGGAGGGGAGTCCGATTTTCAAATTAGGGTGGTTTGATCTTAAGCATCTTTAGCACAAGGCTAGTGTTAGTGTGATAACACGAAGGGATACCCAGTGGTGATGCTGTAGAGCTGGCAAACTATCGATAGGCGCACTATCGATTTGATAGCTTTGTTAGTATAGGGAAACTATCGATAGTATCTTTTAGGCCTAAAAAAGTGCCGATAGGCAAATACAACTAAGGTATTTACTAAGTATTTTCCAGTTTTTGACATTTGTAGTACAGTGTTACCGTTGTGCGACTAAAGTGTCAACTTGACACTTTTTAGAGATCGATGCCCCCTGACACCGACTCTTTCAAAAAATAGGCTTATTTTAAAACTTTTCTGAAAAGGCATGCGACTTTTGCCACTTTTCTTTGATTAAAAACTCTATATACACATTTTGACAATTTCTTTATAAAATATATTTGTTTTTTCCTTGTTTAAAAATGGTTTTAGTATTTACTTTTCAAAGGCGCTTAAAATATACACCTCTGGCCAGATTTTGGCTGAGCTTCTTATTATGTCCAAATTTTCTCGGAAAAGTGCCCAGTACTTTTAATGCACCGTTTTTGTAGCTTAGCATTTCCCTAAGTTATTTGTGTTAAATTTATTTTCGTGGCTCCCGGTACAAAGAAATAATCCACGATAATTTATATACAAACCTAAAAGGCTTATCTTTGTTGTAACAATAGTTATCCACTAATGTTCCTATTTTTGTGACTGAAGTGTAACTGCAATTTTGTTTTCATAATAAATGCAAAATATGCATATTCGTCTTTTTAATATATCGACTCTTTTTTGACAGATTTTCCATCGAAAATTATGTCAAAAGGCTTTAGAGACGATTTTATTTCGACTATGAATATGTCCCAAAAAGTTTCGAATGGTAA
>NW_016174310.1:0-11060 GCF_001687245.7 Rhagoletis zephyria
TTAGCCGTAAAAGGGGTGTAAAGGAAACATGATTGCCTATTTATATAAGCATTTCAAGCTCTCTTGGGACTTAAAACACTATTGGATGAAATCAGTGGGTTACTACTTACAAAGACACTTCAAAAATTAGGGAAATTAACCGACGAAAGTTAAAAGATATTTAAATACTTCCCTTCATCGAAAAAATAAAGATGCATAGCATGGCGTGACAACTGCCTAATTATAATATACAAACCGCTTAATGGCTTTGCTCGACTTTCGATACAAAAGACTCACTTCAATCAACTGTCACCACCTTAGACTAGTATTAATTTTACATATTCGTGGATTAACCTCATTAAATTTTTCCTCACAAAATTTGCTATGAAAGGTGTGCAAACTCTTAATTTTTCAACTCTTTTTAGTTGAAAATAATTCCCAAAATAGAAATATATAAGAGCCGCATCACAGTTCCTGAGAAATGCCAATTCAATCTCAGCTTTTTCACACTATTTAGACCAACCCTAAGACAGGTGTGTTCCTTGCACAACTCACGCAAAAAAATACTGCGCGAGTCTCACTACTTTCTACATTTCAAGGTTAGAAAAACTGCCCTAGAATCATAAAACATAATTTTGATTAATTAAAAGCATAAAAAAATTTTCAGATATGAAATTACAGCTGAAATTCTTTGAAATTTTTCTTAGCAATTTGCCTTTGCATGGCAGTATTAGGGTAATTCGGATTCGGCAAAATGCGTGTTTAGATGTTATCAGCTGCTAGTAGCCGGTTGATGAGGGCATTGCATGCTTGCGATACGTAAGCCAATAATATATGTAGTAAGACTGTGGGGAACAAGCAAGTGTTGTAGACTGTGCTGAAAGCGAAGCGTGCCAAAATTAGTGCCGGTAACATAAGGCTGATGACAGGGTGGGCGTTATGAGGTACTAAGTGATGCTTATACTAGTATACTGAAGTTTTTCGCTTGAGTTTCTTTTCTTTTCAATTAGTGTGCAAGATTCTTCCGAAAAAGTAGCTCGAAGGTGAAGTGACCATTATAAAACCATTTGCCCACTTTCTAAAGCAAGAGCAGGCGTACTTTCCAAGGCATTCTAGTTACTTTAAACTGTTCCATTTGTCCAATTGGTCTCTGTTGATTAAACTATTTCTTTATAGCCTCTGATTAAGATAAATCGATAGATATTTCCTTTCAATTTACGCCCCATTATCAGTTCTAAGTCATGCTACAGATCAAAAGTATAACTTTGCATTCGAATTCCAAAAATTTTGCGGGTAGTTTCGTATCCTAGTACTTTGTTAAGCGAGCCTTTGTACTCGACTACACTCTTTTGTTTAATAAAAATATCATTGGACTCCTTCTGTCGTATAAAAATATTATGGGTTAGAGAAAGAAAAGGCATACGGCGAGACGCTCTTCGTATAAATTTTAGTTTAAACCAAGCAACAACAAAATTTTGCTCAATTTATACCTGATTACACCATGCAAAAGTAACTTTTACAGACAAAAAAGTCAACATATTCGCGAAATTTAAAAACTATGATTCTTTCAAAATATTATTAAAAAATTCAGTGCAATGTAGAAAAACGGCATGGGCACCAAATCAAGGAATAAAATCTGTATTATTAAAGCCGATTAAATTTTTGGTACATAAGGACGATTAGGTATTGTAAATGTCCTTTAAAAATTGTATCCTTAAAATTGTGTAATAATTATTTTAAAAAAATTAAAAAATTTAAGGACTAATATACACCGGATCATATGCTCGAATTTAGTCCTTCTAACTTTATTAGCTTAAAAAAATTTAATTAACTAAAAGGGCAATTCCAGTACCGTTGTTATGACTCAAAAAATTTTAATTTAATTCTCTTTCATAAAGTGAAGGAAATTGCGTTTTCACTTGCACTAGCACCAGTTAGATCAACCAAAGCCTATACAAGCAACAATATCTAAAGAAAATTGATCAGCACACAAACAAATTAATTCTCTTTCATTTGGCATCCACATTGTTATTCTACATTGCACTAAATTTTTTTAATAATTTTTGAAAGTAATCTTATCTTTGAAACTACAAAGTCCTTAAAAAAAAACTGACGCCAGGGAGAAAAACTAAAAACTTAGTTTCACTATATTTGGCCCATTTTAAGATTTTAATCGCATTCCAAAAAAGCGTACTTTCGAAATCTCTTCTCAGTATATCTTCATATACACCATTGCCCCTTTCGATTAATCCCATGAAAGAAATAAAACTATTATTAAAAGCTCACTACAACGGTGTAAATGGCAACGCATTTAGCGCTTACTCTGTCATCAGCATAAAGGTTAGAAAGTGAAGAAACGAAAGCAGCAAGAAACTAATGCAAATCTACAATTCGCATTTAATGCTGGCGAGCTTCGTATGAAGAAAAAAATAGCAAAGAGTAATGGGCTCTGGATTGCTATTTAGCCAAAGGTTTTACAATCCGTTCACCTTGGCTGCTTAGAGCTTAGTTGGTATGTACATATGTATACCACACAACCATAATTCAAAATAACTCCACGTGTGGTATTGGGTTAAGAGAATTCTTGCAAAACAAAATACTTGCATATCTAACGCACGTAGTGGGTCAGCTTGGGATCAAGTTCTTAGTTTCCTAAAGCTGGCACTTAGAGATAAGTGCTTCATCTTTAAACAAACCAGTACTGGAGATTGAAAGAATAGAAAAGGCATCGGAAATATTTAGTTTATTGATCCGTAGATGTAGAGTTTCTTGAATTATGGTGATATTTAAATACATATGTAGGCTTTTGATTACAGGAAAGCGCCAGACTAGGGCATTAAAAAAACTCATAACTAATTTCCATTTTTTGTAATAATCTGAAAACTATTTGGAATATTTTTAAAAAAAGGCCTTGCTAAGTGAAAAGTGAAAATTTAGAATCTATTTCGTGTACGCAGATTTCAAAAATAATTCAGGGAAGAAACGTGGGAACACGTCTTTATCATAATCTACCTGTCGCGCAATTTATATTTATCGACATTCGATTTACACACTTCAATCAACTGTCATCTTCCGAGATTCACATTTTCGTGGGTTGATCTCAATTACGATCAGGGAGTTCCAATTTGAAAATCGAAACTATACATAAATCCTTAGGTAATTTGAGGTAATTGAGTGATTTAATACACAGATGGATCTAGCTAGAAAATGGAAAACTGGGGCTGGCATATTTGGGCCGAACTTAAAAAAATCTATACCTATAGGTAGTTACCCCGACATCTTTCAAGCGGAGATTCATGCAATAGAAATTTGCGGCAGAAAATGCCTTAGAAGAGACACGTCCTCGAAATATATCGGCCTTATGCCGGACTGTCAGGTAGCCCTACTGGCATCGAAATCCCATACAATAACGTCTAAAAGCTTAAACAGACGGCAGCGTTGATCCGTACTAACTCGGACTTAATCCGGATCAACTGCAGTTAATTCCCGAGTTGATCCGGATCAACGCTGGCATCTGTTTATGCTTTAAGCTAGTATATAATTATTTCAGTGTCCTAGAGGCTCTCGGAACCAAAATCACAAATTTACTAGTATGGCACGAAGGACGTGTGGGCGATGGTGGGTGAGCTTTTGTTGGCTCACCGAAGAACATATTAAGGGGTAGAAAAAATGTTCAACAGGGATTGGATGGAATGTTCATGACAGAGGCCAGCAAACTATTTATCTGTCCTTCAAATAGAGCTTCAAAGAACTTACTTAATATAGGCAAAGAGTACCTTAAAGCTCTCACTGGGTTCTACACGGGACACTGCTCCTTTCGCTATCATATAAGTATAAAAAACAGTTTCTGCATATTGAACCAAAACTCTATATACCTACGTTATTCGACGCCTTGAATACGAATCCGCGGCCTGTTAGCCCCCACCACGTCACGTTCGAGGTCATTTGAAGGTTAAGTAGAGAAAAATTCATTGAATAAACCTGAAAATGTATATATATGGGGTTTTAAACTCGCTGAACCCGAATCCAAAGTCCGCTAACTTCCGCAATGTCAGGTTCGGCGTCATTTGAGGGTCAAATAGGACAACGAATTTATTGAATAAAAATAAAAAAGTTTGGTTTTGTTGTTGCTGAATACGAATATGGTGGTCAAGGTCATCTAAGGAGGTCATGCCAAGGTCATCCCAAGCTCGTATTCAGAAGAGTTTATTGAATTGTCAGGTTTATTCAATGAATATTTCCCTACTTGACCTTCAAATGACCCCGAACCTGACGTGATGGATGGAGACTAACAGACCTCGGATTCGCATTCAGAGCGTCGAATAACATAGGGATATAGAGGTTTGGTTCAATATGCAGACTTTCGTTTTTGTAAACCTGTGCAATCTTTCAAAAAACAAACCTCAACCGCATTTGCGAGCTGGACGAAGAATGTGACGCTCTCGCTAAGCGGAGATTAGCTCACTTAGATAGTGCTACATTTAATCGATCTGTAATTTGGACCAAAAAGCCCTGGGTGGTGCTTGGCTAAATTAAAAGCCTTTCCTAATAGGCCGAAGGACCACGCACAATAGAGCACGCTAGAGGTTGCGGTGCTTATGGCCCTCAATAATAAAAATGTGTACTACGAAATGTCATAGTTGAACCATTTTGAATAGTTTTAATAAATTCATTGTAAATTTACCTTCGTTTAATGAAGTATCATTAACAGAACTGTCGAAATGGATGCGTGGCAGGGTTTTCGATTTGTACTCACCTGGAAAGATAAAGAAAAAATTTATAATATTAGAAATAAGTTTACTTTGGTTTAGTCGGATATGTAGGCAAAATAAAGGTTAAGAAAATTTTTACCGGAATTCATATACGTTTTTAGTTTTTCAAGAATAATGAAGGATAAACATTTCAGAAGAGATTAATCGCTTTCATTGCGGGCAACTTCTTTCTACATGATTTAAAATTGAGAATTTAGAAAAAACTTCCATCAGATGGTCACTGTAGTAGAAATCTCACGTGGAGGGCAAGACCTTCAAAGCATTGGCTGCATTTTGGCAATGTAAACAGGCTTTTGGCAAAACTTGGGGTCTGTTACCAAAATAAATCATCTATGATCAGACCCATAATAAGCTATGTATGCGTCAGTGGTATGTTGGAGACCCTAAAACAATAGCGTGGGTAATCTGCTTACTAAGCTTCTAACCGCTGCACTCACCGTTACTTTGTGTCTTTATACATGGGGAAAGCCTTAAATACCACCTGCAGACTAAAATAAAATGGATACTGAGTTCGGCGGGCGGAAATTGTTGACGGCAGAGATCCAAGCACTTGTGTATTTTCAATGCAACAGTATACTACACCAGCTTTACTGATGGCTTAAAAAGTGACTCCGGGTAGGATATGGGGTCATTATCGAAGATAATGGGGATAAACTTCACTTTTACGTTCCTGCAGTGATAGTCAGCCCCTGACCTTTAAAATTGTTCGGCAATGCAAGTCTCAGCAAAATTATGCTGGTAGACATAACGAGCTTGCTCTACTCTGAGTACCAGGTCACTCGAGAGTACCTGGTAATGAGACATGTGACACATTTGACCAGAGAGGGCTCGGATCGGGTACTCCGCGGTCGGCAAGCAGTTATAGCACTTCCACTTTCGGACATCGAAGCCATCGTCAGAGTACGGTGAGATGGCCAGTGAGAATATGGAATTTAATGAGAGACTTTACGGAAATTTGCTCTCATAAAGTCCTTGGTTCTACCGCAGATCATCTAGCTAGCACTGTATCCATCCGCAGTATTCTTAATAGACTTTATTCGCTGCTCAGTGTTTACGCTTTAGGTCTCTCGGTTCATTCAAGTGTTATGAGAGAAACTAGTCTTTGGACTTCCCGTACCAGAGCGTAGGTATGGTTGCACCCACAGAGTGCTTTCGGTTTCCTAGGATAAGTCTATGGTAACCTAGCTCTGGTTGATGCTGATTTAGTTGCTTTAGTTGATCTTCTTTGAAGAGGGCTTTTGGTTTTGTATCCAAAACTGGTCACGGAGAGTTGTTCGTGCACTCGCGCTGAAACTGGGTAAGGCTGAGTACTCCGTTCTTGACGGGGGTTTTTTGAAGTTTGGATGATACTCGATGTGGGACTTTTGACACATTAATCAAGCCTTAAAAATTTAAAGGAAAAGGATTTCGTTTTCTTTGATGAGATTCAAAGTTACCCCTCGCCCGAGAGGGTTTACTTATTTTAATTTCTCTCTCCTTTAGCATATATACGAAAACGGTATTATAGTATAGCTAAATCCTTAAGTGCAAAGTCTTCAGATTTCTGTATCTAAAGCTACATATTTATATATCTAATAGCGAAGAGAAAAAAAAAATTAAGTGGAAATATACCAACTTTCATCGCAGCAAATCATCGCATAATCTTTAACTGTGTAGTCCACGCTCAAGCACATAATTCATAACTACTTAAATGACAACTTAATAGTTCATAACACTTAAATCAATTTAAATAAAATTCGCTCCATCGTTATTCACCGAAGGCAGAGTAAAAAGTGCGCTGTCAACAAACCCCATTCGTTAAACCCCAAACGAGACAAAAGCAAACAAAGTAAAATATTTAGTTTAAAATGAGTTGCACTGCATAAAATTAGCAACCCCACGAGAGCTCATCATGCGCTTATAAGTAAAAGTCATGCGCTTGTGCGGGAGCCATCTTCTGTTTATGGAGCGTGCAAACTTAAAAGCGCGACACCAGACCACCAGTCAATCAGGCAGTCAATGAGGCACAGTCAGACTCTTTGTTTGGAGGCTTCTACAGGGGAGTATGTGTGTATGGACCTGGATGTATGTATGTAAGTAAAAGTGTAAAATTGCGCTATTATGTCCGGCTGTGTATTTATTATTCTTGTCATTCGTCGTTGACGCCTACATCATCATTTATAAGGAACGTAGTCAAACGCGCGCGCACACAAAATTCCTTCCTACAACATCATTACTATTCATTTACATATGTTAATCATGAAATGTACTCGCAACTATGTACTATATACGAGCTTTGTGATAAATATGTATTCAAATTCATATATGTATGTACATAAATGCATCACTCTTGTTTGTACTTATTGCTGGAGTACAAGTAAAATATTTGGAATTGCGAAAATATTCTTAGCTCAACCTAACGTCAATCATTCCAGTCAATTTCATTGCATTTAATTTCACTTAACTTCAACTCAATTTAATCCATCCCATTTCATTATACATATGTATTTATTTCATTTGATCTTGTTTAATACTATGTATTTATTTTTTTTACTTTATTTCGATTCCATTCAACACGTCATATAGCATAGACAGACGACAACGTTAATCCGCATTAACGGTGTAGTTAATCTGATTAAAATTACACCCTGACAAACAGCAATATAGCGAATTAAGCGGACCGCGAGGTTTTGGGTTCAAATCTCACGGCCGACAAAATTTTTTTTAATTTTTTTTTCCTTAACAAATTAATTTAATTTAAAAAAATTATACTTTTAAGAACGGCTCGGAGTTGGGATTGATCGTGGGTGCAATTTATTCGTATTTGATACACAATTCTGACTGCTGGGCTACCCTGCAGCCGGATTCCAACATTCGCTATCGCTAATTTTTATCGCCTTACAACATGCAGCATCCAGTTACATGGCGCTCATACTGCCAAATTTGACTGATTACACATTTCATCTGTTACTTTCCCTTGTTGTATACTGTTAGGCCCCACTACTTTTCATTTAGACAATTTTGGTGGCATAGCGATTGTCAAAACCCTGGACGCCAAACTCACCTTCTTTGTTTGCTCAGAGAGCGTAGAATACAGAGAGCCCACAAAACTAGCCTGGACATCTACCTCGACGGCGGTGGTGAATGCGCCATACTAATTTAAAAAGGTTCTTAATCAAATTCAATTGGATTCCTATCTGAATTAGGGCGGTGAATGGGCAGCCTCTGACAAAGTAGATGTCCAGGCGTGGTTCTACTGTTCTACGTATTCTACGTTCTCAGAGTTTGGTTATTGTTGCCATCGGAACTTTAGGACTTAAACCGGATCATTTCTAGTTAATTCCCGATATAATTCCGAATTAATGAGTTGATTTGGATCAACGCTGCGTTCTTTCAATATTTGTATTTCATTTAATTCCTTTCCTTTCCTTTCCTGGATGGGAACATCATTTCCCCTTCTTATCACTCCTTCCTTCTTCCTATTCTAAATGTTCTAATTTTTACATCTAGGCCTAACTATATACCTTAGTCTATGCTCTTCATAATTCACTTCATTTCAAAAAATTAACTATTCCCTAGTGTTCTTAGAACCCATCCCACTTCTAATTTCCTCATGACCTCCGCTATCAATTTCCTGCTCGCCTTATGAAATTGCATACTTTGCATTATGCTAAAATTACCTCATTTTGAATGAGCTTAAGTATTCCTCGGTATTTACATACAATTTTACACATAATTAAATTCAATTGGAAAATGTGCCACTGCAAAGCAATGAATAACTCAACAAGCAGACAGTAAGTTATTAAGAAAAGACTGACGCCAGCTGAAGAGGACAGAATTAAATCGGGAAAACAAAGGAGTTTGAAGTAATAGAACGAGAATGTAGAAGCGGACACACGGAATGCGGAAAGTGTGATACACAAATTAGTAAAGATTAAATTAAAAGAAAAGCTAGAGATAAACTAGTGGCATAAATTTGGCCTCACGAATGGTTAGATCTAAAGCTGATTCGACTTACGGCTAATTATTTAAAAGAACACGCAGTTGTGAAGAAATTTCCATACTGACTGTAGTTCTGTGTACCTTCGATCGATGTGGTAAGCTTTCAAGTTACGGAAGTAGAGTGATCTCCAGAGCCATAACTTCAACTCTAGGGCAGAAAATAATCAGTTACTAAGGAATGAGATTCCATCTCTATGAAGGAGTGATTTCTTCTCTACTATGGTCCATCGTAGTAGACCAACTAACTACTCTTCTTCGTCGTTATTCAGGACTTCGTTATTTAGGGTCATTACTTCAAGGCGAAAAGATCTACGTACTTCTTTAAAAAAAAAATCAAATATACAGAACTTTCCTTTATGGCAATGCTTCATAGCGTCCGTAGCTAGATAAAGCTATTCGGGTAGCCAGGACCTCCAATGGAACCTGCTTAAGAGTAATGCCGAAGAGCTGTGGTACCAGACCTAAACTAGCAAAACCCATTCCGCTCATGTGCTGTATGAAAACAGAAATGAAGACGACGGAGGCCACTGCTGGATCTTCCTCCACTGCGCATTGTAATCAAAAATAGGCTCTACTAATTACAGCAAGACTCATCTTAAGGGACAATGAACAGGAAAAGAAGCTAGTACAGTCAGAGCCACCGTGAGAACTATAGAACAAAAACTTCCAAAACTCTGGAAAATAGCTACAACTGGTACACTTGTGGCTGACCAAGCGGTCGGAGCAAGGATCTATGGTAAACAATCTTGAGGCGACAAAAAAATAAACCAGGCTCTTGTTTGAAGTCGAAAGATATGAATATGGAAGGCAGCCCCTAAGAAGTGGAGTATTTTAATACTTTATGTTGACCATTTGAGAAAGAGATTGCCCAGAGTTTTCCAGGTAGTGTTAAGTAAAAATGCACTATAGAGGGACTGCCTTGGAAACCGCGGCAAACCGGCCCAGAGCGGAAAAATTTACAGAAAAAGAAAATTTAGGGTCAGATGCTATACTTCGATACTATACTTCCACCTACTAACCCAGCATGTGGGTTCCATCGCTTATCTGACGCTCGCCAATTTGGAGAAGGTAGACCTTAGTCGGTGTTTGCATAAAGATGATCTTCATTGGTGCGCCTTTATTTTTTATCAAGTGATTTGCGAAGTTCGATTCTGTTGTAGCCTCTGGTTTTCGTGTTTTCTTATTATAATCCCTTATGTGTTCTCGATACCTTGTCCTTATGTTTCGTCCTGTTTGTCCTATGTAGCTGTAAGAGGACGACAGGCATAACGCTGCCGTGATTGGCATGGAAATAGGCTACTGCACCCAATCCTGCTTGCTTCTAGATCACAGTTTGCCAAATTCCTAGGCAAACGTGCCACGCTTCGAAAGCTTTCTAAACATTTTATATGCAACTGACGCAGAATAAATGCTCTTTCTGGTCAACACCAATTTAGATTGGTCACTGTCAAGCATATCCGGCGGGGAACAATTTTTAAAGCTTTTGGTAGTTTTTATATGGACAGTATGTGACCGACGCTAAAATCTAGGATGAAAGTTTAGTAAAAGTTCTAAAGCTTCAGTGGCCCAGAATAAAAGCTCTCTTTGACCCCAAAGTGTCCTAGACCATTCACTAACAAAACATATGCAGCTGGATAAGCCTTTTAAAGCTTTTTATAGATTTCGGTTTTCTCTGGTCATCGCTGTTCTCTGGAAGAAGACTTAACAGAAGCTCTGGAGCTTTAGTGCCACAGAATAAAAGCTATATTTCGCCAAGCGGTTCTAGATTAGGACCTACCGAAACATATTCCGCGGTTAAAGCTTTCTTTCGTTTTTCTATAGACACGTACAGAGTAAAAGCTTTATCTGGTAGTAATCTAAGAAGATGATTTAGTCGTCATTAACTTGTAAGAAGAAGTTATAGAGCTCTACTGGCACCGAATAAAAGTTTTCTATGGCCAAACTTTTCTACATTACTCACCGTATCACAACATTCCGCGGAAGAAGCTTTTCCAATATGTCTGTGGTGCTTCTATAGACGCGTACAGGTCACTTATCTAGTTTAGATTAAACTAAAGATACAACTGCGAGGAACCCTGTTCTATTGGGTTCAGAGTGATACTTTTTAAGGAGAGTATATAAAGGTGTCGTTTTCTGTCAAATTAGGGTTCGTGCACACACGGCACGTTCCAAGCACCTAGATAGAATGGAAACCCACTGAACTTTTGATGGAAATAAGCTGCGGGTCTACAATGAAGAACGGCGCACTTTTATGCTGATATACACTTTTTTTTGCATACATTAGCATACATAGTACATACAACCATATGTAGGCAAGTAATTATTTTA
>NW_016174311.1:0-2782 GCF_001687245.7 Rhagoletis zephyria
ACTGGAAATAATTGGCTTATAAGCATCCGTAACTGGCGAACAAGTTATTGGCGGTGCGGCGGGTACTGCCGTTGGTGCCGGTATACTGGACGGCGGATAGGGCTTGATGGCTGGCATATAGACATAGCGCGAAGGACCGGGCGGTACTGCTGGAATACAACTACAAGACATGACGGGCGCCTCCATTGGCGCGTGAGTATTTGAGGGTACGAACGTGGCGGCTGGACCCTGACCAAAAGACATCGCACCACTAAATGGAACTGTCATATACATTGTAGACGGCGGTCCAGGTGGTACTGCAGGCGTGTGACTATCGCACGGCGGAAAGTTTGTGCTAGCTGACATGTTGGTCGCCACTATTGGCGCATGGGTATTGAATGGCGCGGATGTTGCAGGAGAATAACCATAAAGCGCCATAATGCTCGGCGCGGCTGGCTTATAAGCGACGGACGTTGGCGCAGGCGGTACTGCAGACGCGTGACTATAGGGCGGCGGAACGCACGTATTGGCTGAGGTGCACATGAAAGGCGAATAATCGGTCGTTATTGATCTGGTGTACATATTGTCCGATGCACCAGTAGCCAGTGGCATGTCAGGCGGCGCTGGTGACATGTCAGACGACGTCATGCCAGTCACAAGTGGCATATAAGTAATGGGAGACGTATCAGGCAGTAATACTGGCGTAGTAGTAGTAAGCGGAATGTCATGAGCCGCTGTTGTATAAGTAATTGACGATATAGTATCAATAGTAGCAGGCAAATATGTGTTCGACGGCAAAATGTCGACGGCGGTTGACGTAATGGCACTGGACGATATAGTGAAAGTGGTCGTAGTCGAGTTATCTTGAACGCCTGTGTCTAGAGAATCTGTGTTAGGCGGCGATGTGATTGCCAGACATCTCGGAGTACCCTCAGGCTGGCTGCCTGCTCCTGGCTGGAAACGGAGGCTACGGCGAGGTGTATGGTGAATCATGTTTTCGCAGGACTTAGCTGCAAACGAAGCTGCGAAATAAAAATGTTGCTGGCCCTCGCAGAAATGAATGAAATAGAACGTACAATGTTGTATCTTGTTTATTTCTAAAGATATGAATAAAACAATGCATTAATAAAGCAATTTATAAAAAGGAAAAAACTTACCGCAGTTTCCACTTCTGCTCGGGTTGAATATCTTTTTAGTTTGAAATCAGTGCTGTCAACCGTCAACCCAAGCCAAGAAGAAACTACGGAGTTGCCATATGCTATATTGCAAACAAAGTTGCACGAATAATGAAAGGGCCCTGTTTCACAACAAACATTATTATGGAATTTTGGAAAATAGGTGGGATACCGCCCACATATAGCTAAGTTTATGGAAGATGTTTGAAATAGGAGTAGAATCTCCCCTGCTTACCATGCAGCGGTATTTTTCGGAAAGGTGAAAAAACAACTATATTTAATACTTGCGCCGGGTATCTAATGTTCGGCTCCGCCCGAACATTAACTTTTTTATTTGTTTTGGGTGTTGGGTGGGGGGTTAAATTCCAGTCGTTCATGCGTTCATCTGACCATATTCTGCATAAGAGTTGATGCATGCACCTTATTAGTTTCTCGCCGCCGTACTTGATAGCTCGGCTGGCAGGCCGTCAGCTCCAGCAGCTTTATTTTCAGCCTCTTAATCGCTATTCGTACCTCAACATAGTCAGACAGTGGGACATCGACTCCATCGTCATCGACTGGGGGATCGGGTTCGTCTTCACTACTTTCAGCACTGCAGCGATTCAATAGGGCGGAAAAGTGTTACCTCCATAATTTAAGTATGTTCTGAACATCGGTCACTATAGTTGTTCTTACAGGAGTTCACCCTGGTCTTGAACCTTTCGTAAGGGAGCTTTTCCTGTCGACCAGCATTTCAAGCTCTTCGCACTCACATATTTCGGTCTCTATCGTATTGTGGCAAATACGTCTCGCTTCCCTATTCAGTTCCCTGTAATAGTCCCACATAGCTCGCGTTGTGCCTGATCATAATGTGACCCAGTAGTTGGCATCTTTTATCTCTGCAATTTTTTGACACTCCTAATCGTACCAGTTGTTGCTGTTATAGCGGCTACAACAACCCCGCCCAAATCGGTTAGTGCCTCCAACGTTGTCGCGTAGTTGAAACGTGCAGCTTCTATAGGGTCAGTCCATAGGGACAGAGGCGTTAGATAAGTGGGGTTTAGTGGGCATGCGAAGAGATGTCTCGAGTCGTGTGGTGACTCTCCGCAGGACGGGCACTCGTTGCGCACATCCGCATCTAATCTGCTCAGATATGAGTTGAACCTGGTGCAGTAGTCAGAGCGAAGTTGGGCTATTGTGCTCCGAGTCTCCCCGGGCAGACGAAACTCTGTCTCGTTCACGTCTGGTGGTTGTGTGCCCAAAACGGCATTCACGTGTCGAGTCTATCAGCTCTGTTCTGCATTCCGATTCGAATCGGAATCGGATTTGTTTCCGAGTGTTGGTGTTCTGCATTCTGACAATCGGAAATTATTTCCAATTCCGCCTTGTTCTACATTTCGATCAACTTCGAATCGGAATTCTATCGGAAATTTGATGTTCTAGATTTCGAGTATCGGAAATTTATTTTAAGTGATCAAAGGAACATTTTAAACTTTAGCGAACAACGAAAAATGTAAGTAAACGAATTAAGATTGGTAATAGTTATAATTAAAAAAATAATTAAATACCAAATTAAACTGCGACAGCTTGAGTTGGAGCTAGAGTGTTTCGAATTTGAAAATAGTAAAAAGTCTTAAATTTTTTTTTTT
>NW_016174311.1:8563-10741 GCF_001687245.7 Rhagoletis zephyria
GGTGACATGTCAGACGACGTCATGCCAGTCACAAGTGGCATATAAGTAATGGGAGACGTATCAGGCAGTAATACTGGCGTAGTAGTAGTAAGCGGAATGTCATGAGCCGCTGTTGTATAAGTAATTGACGATATAGTATCAATAGTAGCAGGCAAATATGTGTTCGACGGCAAAATGTCGACGGCGGTTGACGTAATGGCACTGGACGATATAGTGAAAGTGGTCGTAGTCGAGTTATCTTGAACGCCTGTGTCTAGAGAATCTGTGTTAGGCGGCGATGTGATTGCCAGACATCTCGGAGTACCCTCAGGCTGGCTGCCTGCTCCTGGCTGGAAACGGAGGCTACGGCGAGGTGTATGGTGAATCATGTTTTCGCAGGACTTAGCTGCAAACGAAGCTGCGAAATAAAAATGTTGCTGGCCCTCGCAGAAATGAATGAAATAGAACGTACAATGTTGTATCTTGTTTATTTCTAAAGATATGAATAAAACAATGCATTAATAAAGCAATTTATAAAAAGGAAAAAACTTACCGCAGTTTCCACTTCTGCTCGGGTTGAATATCTTTTTAGTTTGAAATCAGTGCTGTCAACCGTCAACCCAAGCCAAGAAGAAACTACGGAGTTGCCATATGCTATATTGCAAACAAAGTTGCACGAATAATGAAAGGGCCCTGTTTCACAACAAACATTATTATGGAATTTTGGAAAATAGGTGGGATACCGCCCACATATAGCTAAGTTTATGGAAGATGTTTGAAATAGGAGTAGAATCTCCCCTGCTTACCATGCAGCGGTATTTTTCGGAAAGGTGAAAAAACAACTATATTTAATACTTGCGCCGGGTATCTAATGTTCGGCTCCGCCCGAACATTAACTTTTTTATTTGTTTTGGGTGTTGGGTGGGGGGTTAAATTCCAGTCGTTCATGCGTTCATCTGACCATATTCTGCATAAGAGTTGATGCATGCACCTTATTAGTTTCTCGCCGCCGTACTTGATAGCTCGGCTGGCAGGCCGTCAGCTCCAGCAGCTTTATTTTCAGCCTCTTAATCGCTATTCGTACCTCAACATAGTCAGACAGTGGGACATCGACTCCATCGTCATCGACTGGGGGATCGGGTTCGTCTTCACTACTTTCAGCACTGCAGCGATTCAATAGGGCGGAAAAGTGTTACCTCCATAATTTAAGTATGTTCTGAACATCGGTCACTATAGTTGTTCTTACAGGAGTTCACCCTGGTCTTGAACCTTTCGTAAGGGAGCTTTTCCTGTCGACCAGCATTTCAAGCTCTTCGCACTCACATATTTCGGTCTCTATCGTATTGTGGCAAATACGTCTCGCTTCCCTATTCAGTTCCCTGTAATAGTCCCACATAGCTCGCGTTGTGCCTGATCATAATGTGACCCAGTAGTTGGCATCTTTTATCTCTGCAATTTTTTGACACTCCTAATCGTACCAGTTGTTGCTGTTATAGCGGCTACAACAACCCCGCCCAAATCGGTTAGTGCCTCCAACGTTGTCGCGTAGTTGAAACGTGCAGCTTCTATAGGGTCAGTCCATAGGGACAGAGGCGTTAGATAAGTGGGGTTTAGTGGGCATGCGAAGAGATGTCTCGAGTCGTGTGGTGACTCTCCGCAGGACGGGCACTCGTTGCGCACATCCGCATCTAATCTGCTCAGATATGAGTTGAACCTGGTGCAGTAGTCAGAGCGAAGTTGGGCTATTGTGCTCCGAGTCTCCCCGGGCAGACGAAACTCTGTCTCGTTCACGTCTGGTGGTTGTGTGCCCAAAACGGCATTCACGTGTCGAGTCTATCAGCTCTGTTCTGCATTCCGATTCGAATCGGAATCGGATTTGTTTCCGAGTGTTGGTGTTCTGCATTCTGACAATCGGAAATTATTTCCAATTCCGCCTTGTTCTACATTTCGATCAACTTCGAATCGGAATTCTATCGGAAATTTGATGTTCTAGATTTCGAGTATCGGAAATTTATTTTAAGTGATCAAAGGAACATTTTAAACTTTAGCGAACAACGAAAAATGTAAGTAAACGAATTAAGATTGGTAATAGTTATAATTAAAAAAATAATTAAATACCAAATTAAACTGCGACAGCTTGAGTTGGAGCTAGAGTGTTTCGAATTTGAAAATAGTAAAAAGTCTTAAATTTTTTTTTTT
>NW_016174311.1:10883-11060 GCF_001687245.7 Rhagoletis zephyria
TGCATGTAACATGTGATCGATAAAGCAGTAGTTGTGCTTAACCGGAGCTTCTACCTCCGATTTGTGCTAATCAGACATTGAACAACCGGCCCTTACTATATCAATGAAAGAAAAATTTAACATTGACATAATAAATACCACAATAAACTGAAATTTACTATGGAAATTGAAAAAGAC
>NW_016174312.1:0-2656 GCF_001687245.7 Rhagoletis zephyria
AATGCAGATTAAGCGCGCATCTACTAAGTATGTATGTATGTATGTATGTGCGTATGTTTAAGATGCGTTTCGCTGCGCAACAATAGCTTTTGTGGCGCCATGGTGAGTGTTTACAGGTTTTTGTACTTTATTCCTCAAATTTTGTAATTTCACTTTCTTTTTGTCTACATTTAAGAATACATTGTTCTACTTGCAACAGTTTCCATCTTTAACCCTTTCTGCACAAAAAATCATCCGTTGAAGCAAAAAATCTGAAAATTTTTAAATCGGCTAATTTTAGGTCGTTGATTTCAAAAATAAATACAATCAAAAACATTTAGCGTTTTTTAGCGTCCAATATATTTGACAGTTGTAGCCTAGATTTTCAAAATGGGAAGTGATCTCAATTACATTTTTTTTTTCTTTCGCGAAATATATGTATTTCAAAACAATGAATAATACAAAAAAATTTTTCGGATTTCAATTCCACCGAAAAAAAGTCGGTTTTTTCCAATATATTACACTATTCACTATCGACTTTTGTAAGAGTTTTCACTTTTGTGAAAAATACGGTCAACAGTTCTTTTAATAACAAAATTATTTTATTTACAAAAAAAAAGCTTTAAGCACAAAAAAAGTTTCTCCAATATATTGCACGCTTGTACTGAAAGGGTTAAAATTCCCATTTACAACCACGCGAAATTTGAGTATGTAAATACTAAGTATGTAAGGAAGTGCATATGTATGTATGTATGTATGTCTAATCCGCCTAAAACAATAGCAGCATCTAAGCGTTGCATGCAATCCATGCGAGCACTTTTGCCATTTCCGGCACTTATAACAAACAGCTTTGAACGTCAAACCAGCTACATTTCGCCCCAATCGTATGTGGCAGTTATATGTATGCACATATGTATGTTTGTATGTACTGCAGTGCTCGCTGCTTCGGTTGCATAAGCACTCACTAACTACTAAATAGTAGTTGAGCAAGCTGTGTGTATGCCGTTCGTATATAAATGCAAATAAATGTATACTCATACATACATATGTATGTGTTTGAGTCGAATAGTAGCATGTTCACATGTAAATACATAGTTACATGTGCGTACCTTTCGTTGACTTTGAATGTATGCCTTTTCTTCCTTAGTCACTTTGTTCTTTTGCATTTATTTATGTTTTAACTATATACTATACTATTAAGAAATGCATGCATACAAATATACATATACTTACATATGTAAATATATGTATGTACTCACATCTGTCCATACGAGTATACGCGTTAAAAAAAAACTACTTTTTCTTGCCACACTATTATTTTGTCGTTATAAATATGCACATATATACATACATACATACACATATATATGTACAATGTACATACCCAATAAACATTGTGGCGAATGTTCGAATATTACCCTCGATATCAAATATGTATATCGAACTGAGAGCGAAGTCATAACCAACCTTACTTTTCCAACATTCATAGTAGATTGAAAATACACTCGAAATGGGTTCGAAAAAAAATTTTTAACCATAGTAACAAGAAAGAAAGTGAAATCCAGCTCATTCTTGAAAGGAAACATAAAACAGTCACTCTCTCTCATTAAAATTTCTATTCGATATTGGGCTGGATTTCGAATTCATAACGAAGGGAAGAGACATTGAATAAGGAAAGTTCCATTTTTCTGGAGAATGGAGAACTCGAAGAGCAGATTCGTTTTCCAATCACTTTCGAATTTTTAACCAAGCCGAATGTTTACTGGGTATATACGCCATACAGATTTTGTTATTGTTACTGTTATTGTGCGCATTTGTGCTAAGCTGGTCGGTCTCATGGCATCACTAAACAAAAGCGCTCTTGTTCTGACGTTGAGTGAATACTCAGTCTTCTAATGATTTAATGGCTAAAAGATGGGCAAGAAACTTATGCAGAAAACTGTATTTAATAGCCACAAAAGTGCGTGGTGTTTTCAATTTAAAGAACCATTCACTTGAGATTTAAATATTTAAATTCTAAAAGGGCGGTTGAATGTTGGAGTACCCGGCATACCGTATTGCTAAATCTAACACGGCGTATATAAAGCTTTAACCGTGTAAGCAATTTTGGAATAAGTATTTACGTAAACGTGGTTCAATTTTTTTTTTGTTTTGGAAATTCATAAACGTTACTTCAAATTATTGTTATTTGTGATAAAAAAAAAGATAAACGTATTTTTTTATTTTGAAAAAAAAGTTTTTTTTTTGCATCAAAATATTGTTATTTGTGATAAAAAAAGAGAAAAGCATTTTTTTATTTTGAAAAAAAAATAAATTAAAGGTCGCGCTGGTCATGGTAACAAGTTCCAAGCCATGACAATGCTTAAAACTAGGGATGTGCCGGGTATCCGGTAGATATCCGGAATCCGGCCTATCCGGCCGTTTTTTGTTTATCCGGTTATCCGGCCGGATACTGGCCAATTTAATAGTATCTAATTAGTAATCAAAGTTTCCGCATTATCGGGCAATAACCTATTTCTATTTTCAACATAAATGTTACCCGATGCACTAAATACTCTTTCCGAGTTCACTGAGGAAGGTGGCGCGCAGAGATACTTCATTGCCAGTGTAAACAAATTTGGAAATTCTTTGCGGCTATACTTTCACCAAGTTAAGGGATCTTCTTGTCTGGATATAA
>NW_016174312.1:5583-11060 GCF_001687245.7 Rhagoletis zephyria
ATCTAATTACACAGAAGACAGTTTGATCAAACAATGTGACCATGTAAGGTCCATATAAGGCATCAACACACATGTGCGATTCTGACGGTGCGAATCTGTTCCGAAAAAATTACAACAATGCCGCAACTATTTATTGGAAATTGCAGACCTACGCGTTCGGAAACGAAAAAGGTTAATAGGCGGGTTCTGTATAATTTAAACAAAAATTAACGTAAGAAAACAAAACATCTTGATTGTTCAAAAGCAAAGAATTTGATGAAGATTGTTTTTTGTTTGTTTATAAGTTGCCATTTTTCACTGCGATAGCATCGCACAGATGTGTGCGTAATTGTGTTTTCGCAGTGGTAAATTCTGTAGCATCAGAAATGGTGCGGAGGTCGAGGTGAACTCGAGCCGGCAAAAAAACAATATTGTGAAATTTATTAAGGGTAGTAGTCTACCGGGTATCTGATCGGATATCCGAATCCGGCTGTTATTTTTTACAGGATATCCGGAATCCGGCTATCCGGCAAAATCTATATCCGGCACATCCCTACTTTTGAGCATTACTTTTACTAGAATTTGTACCCATTACTTAACTAATTTATTTGTCATCTAATCACCCAATCGATCTATTTTTTACATTTCAGGAAATGGGTTAATAAACGAGGCTGAATTCCTGCAATGGGTTGGGCGCATTCAGGCGATACGCGACGAACAGCAACAACAGCATGAAGAAAATGCAAGTAAACCAGAAGAGAATGATGATGTCACCGAAGATTTAATCGCCGCATTTAGGTGAGCCATCGAAAAGGCGCACTGTATTTATATTTTGCCCACAAACATATTGACATGCATATCATATACCTAATATATGATATACTACATATATGTACACACTTGTGTGGATACAAATGTATATGCATTCATATGTATTCCTATCAACATGCATTAAGTAAATTCTTTGTCAATCGTAGATAGATACAGTATTCAGAATCTTGAGTACCTTGATTAAGGAATTAAGGAGAGTCAATTCAAACTAGTTAGGATTGCACATCTACATACATTCATACATGCATACATACTTATATATAATCTAACGCTTTAGCTTCTAGTATATCTGACAACTTAAAATGTTATCGTGGATTTTGTACGTCAATAGAATTTTAATTGTACATATTTATGTATGTACATTAGGGCGCTACACCAAAGAGTTGCGGGTTTTACATAGGAACTAGCAAATATGTAAAAAAATTGTATGCAGGTCTTTTAAGCTCCAACTTTTGCTATCATAGAGTTTATTTCGTGTTAATAAAGACATTTTTAAAAACTATTTTTTTTTATAAAAAGCTCGATTGTTGGAGGTATTTTCAAATCGGACCCTCCCGCGTACATATGTACATTAGAGTGTTGCAAATTTTGTTTAAGAAAAAAATGTCATCGTAGAAGCTTTTAATTTTCTGTGACCAATACAGGGTGCTCAATGACCACTGAAGCTGGTAATATTTGTTCGGATAATTTAAATTTTAAATGGTCTCAGGTTGCTTAACCTATTCTTTGCTTAATATATGAACAATAAACTTGTAGAGTAAAATTTAAACTTTTCATAAGCATCCTCTAAATTTATACTTAGAAACGTAAACGCACCAAGCGAGTAACTCTTTCAGCAAGAAGAAAAAATTTGGAAGGTGGCCTCAACCCTAACTCGGGAAAAGATTTTTTTGTACCACTCTAATGTACTTAATATTTTTTCGAAATATGTTGGCGGATGTTTTAAAATATCACCGTTTTTTTGTATGGAGAGTGATGCACCCTAATGTTCATACAAAAATATGTATTTCAATTGTATCCACTTTGGTAGAATCGTAATCTGCTTGTCGCTGGCGCAATCAGCTGGCCTTTAATCAAGCACACCACAAACTGTCAACAACAAAGCACAACAAGTTACTGCCGACGCCATTTCTCCTGCTCCAGCTGTCACACACAGTGACTTTTCGGTTTCGGTTTGGTTTCCACGCAGGACTTAACTGCAAAATGTAACTTCCTGAGAAGTCTGATTTAAATCCCTTTAAACAGTAACTGCGTCAGGTTACTCGTATCAATGTGCAATGTGCAGTTTGCCAACCCATGGAGCAGGCAGAGTTACAATGGCGGCTGAGAATGTTTACCTTTGCTTGTTCAAGATATTAAATTTGCCGGCGGTCCGGCACGTATCTGTGGGCTTCTCCTCGACATTCATTTCGTGCTTGTTTGGATTGTGAATTATTGATTTTCTGATAATACTGTGTGTTTGTGCCACATATACATACATATGTATGTATGTGTTTGCACACAGAAACAAATATTTATCAACTCTTTGTTACTTCGATAAGAAAAATTGATTTTGTAGTAGGGTGAGGTCGAGTACAGGTACAAGTAACTACTAGTACAGACACAGACACAGTAACAAAGCCAAATATAGATACAATTACAGATCCCATTACATATACAGGTACAAACTTAGTTACTATAAGGATACTAATTATAAATCTATATTTTTTTCTACAGGGTATTTGATCGGGACGGCAATGGTTTCATTACCCGCGACGAACTACAAACCGCCATGGAGATGATTGGCGAACCTCTCTCAGAAGCACAACTCACACAATTATTGGCTATTGCCGATTTGGATCAAGATGGCCGAATTAATTACGAAGGTAGGTCAGCCATACATATAGTATGCTCTTACATGCATAAGTACAAGCAAAGCCAGCTAATACCCAATAAGCATACCACCCTTTGCATACTGAAGCTTTTGTCACCGTACAATTCTTGTAAGTAAAATATGTTTTGCTTGCAATAATTTTGCAGTGCATTAACCTTAGCGTGCAGCGTGGCACAACAGAGGTCAGCTATGACGCACATTACGACAGCGTGCTTATGCATAACATTCTAACGCTGGCATGCAATTGTTTTGATTCATTTGTATGTACATACATACTATGTACATTAGGGTGTCCCTGAATTTTTTTTTTTGCGAAATTCGATATGCATACCCTGTACATTTTTTTTTTCCTTTTAACATAAATAACATATGGGTCAATTCATGTCAAATCGACCAATGGTCCAACCAATCGACCATTTTTGATTTGCATAAATTTTGATCAGAACTTTTCTTTTATCATATAACGAATCTGCCAAAGGAAATAAAAATAAAAGATATTTTTTCGAAAGTTCAAAATTGCACAATTTCTCGGATTTTGCAAGTTTATCTTTTGATTAGCTCAAAAACTTTTATAGTTGCAAAAATTGTTCTGGTTAAAAAATTCTAAAAATATAAAAATTTACAGAACTTTCAAATTTTAAAAATCGCAAAAGGAAAAATGTATAAATTTTAAATATTTGGCTCATTTTTCTTAACAGTTCATGAAGTTTTCAAGGTGTTTTTATGTTAATTTTTGAAAAAATTATTGCAATTAAAAAAAAAAAATATTGCAAACTCTAAATAAACAAAGTTGAATTAAATAAAAAATGGTGTGACATAACTTCATGTCACGTTACAGTCGTTACGTTACTAAAATTTACATTAAAAAATTTGTAGTAAGATGGTTTTTAAACCAATTTTGACCACAAAAAGAAACATGCATTTTATGTCGAATATATTTTTTTAATTTGACCTCAGCGCCACCTAGCAGTTCCACTTTTGCAAATCTATGTCTTAAATGGGAGCATAAATACGGATTTTAAAAATATCTCCACCCAGGCGCCACCTAGCGAGACCATTTTTCGCAAATATGTTTCTGCTTACATAACCAGTACTCGTATTTATTATTCGTTCCATACATAAATTAGAGATGTAACTTCTATTTTTTTCGCGGTAGACCTTCCGCTGGAAACGCCCCTATGTAAATACATGTTTATGTGTAACTTCTTAAGCTATCGAGTTATTCAAATGTTAGTCCGAAGTTGTAGTTGTACAAGGATGCACCGACCTTCTCAGCAAAGCATGCATATTTGTCCACAGTATATGTAGTATAAATATATCTATGTACGTATATACAGCTACATTAATATATTGAACAAATATTGGCACAATGGGTATACATATAATACAAGAACAATAGGTCTGTTCGTTTACATTTTCCAATGAAAGGGTCCCATCTCTTAATTTAAACGTTTCTAAATACGGTCGTGTATGTATTGGTTGTGCTAATAACTTATAAATTGAAACTTTTTCATTTAAAGATATTTTTAGTCAGACACAGCAATATATTTTCACAGCACAATTTTCGAAAAGCTGTATTTGATGTTTAATTCAACATTATTTAATTTCATACAAATTCGGTAACAAATTTGTCACACGATGACACTGGATTGTTTTGACATCACTCCTATAGCACCAGCACTGGAAAGTGAACTTTTAAATTGGAAAGCAAAATACATTGGAAAAGTATTTTCATTGCCACATCTAGCTACACTTTTAGAAATTCAGCATTTTCTCTCTTATTTAAACTAGCTTGGGTCTGATAACTTTGTTTTTCGTCCTCTTAAGTCCCTTGGAATAGAAATAGACCAATATTACTTTTCATTACTTAATTTCTGGTTTTAAACAGCCTTTTAGGAATACCTCTTTCTTCCCCATTAATTTAAAGACACGTATGTTAAAAAGAAAAAAAAAATCAAAACTGCTCGATTCCCTCCACTATGGAGAAGAGTCGTTGAACGAATACCGGATCACAACGGATGAAATGGATGCCAATACAAAGGGCCAAAATTTTGATCCAAATCCTGAGAGCATTGCAATGGACGAAATGGTTTTCAGACCAAACCGGTCAGACCGGTCTGCAAACTGTGCAAACTATACGTTGAAATGTCCTACTTTGACTCTGTTGCCAATGACGATAATGCACATACGACGATTAGGATCATGAACACTCGTCTCAAATTGAGGGCAATGCAGTAGACTAGGCCGTAAATAAAACTTTGCAATTACCCCGTCTACAGGGACTTACGATTTCCATTCCGACCGGACTGAATGTTGATGATGATACGAGTACGTCACCCATACGCCATGACACCCAACTAACTTAGGCAGGCAGGCAAGTGATCAAGCAGACTTGGGATCGGTGTGGACTTTTATTTTAAGTTAAATTTAACATTTTTTCGGCAAAAAAGGGGAAATTGTTCAAATTTTTTTAATTTTTAATAATCGATTCTTCTCAATCCAGAAAACCTTTTTAGTGTAGTTTTACCTCCAGGGCCAACTAAAATTTCCATAAACCACTTTGGAAGGGGAGAGGGGGTCAAAAATTGCTAAAAATCTGATTTATCGACGCCCTCAAATATTTTCACTCTGATCGCAACAAATTGGATAAAAATTTAAACATTTGCACGCCCTTTTTTAACCATTCATTTTCGTTCAAATGAAAACTTATTTTTAATATTAATACATATTTAATCATTACAAATTAAAAAAAAAACATTTATTTTTGGTCTATTTACAGAATTTACGAGACTTT
>NW_016174314.1:0-11059 GCF_001687245.7 Rhagoletis zephyria
GCATGAGAAATGTGCACGTAACTCATTCTTGTCTTCGCTTTGGCGCTTTGGACTGGTGGCAGCGCAACGTGTATCCCTCACGTGGCCATCGTAATGAATAATTTCTTAGGAGAAAACTCCTCTTAATTGCGCCAGCAAATACGTGCGACGCGCTTGTGCTTTCTTACCAACTGCAGTAAGCTCATTTTAATTTAATAGATACTCAGGTTTTGCAGTTTGAGTTTTTTTTTCAGATACTCATTAACAGCCATTAGGTTGGTGGTGTAGGGCAATAAGTAGGTCAGCACGTATTAATTACGTAGAGAGCAACATTAATCACGTCACAGCAAAAGTTGCTATTTTAAAATATTTCGAAATTAAGTAAATTACTGTTAATGATGAGTAGTCGTATAAATTTTAGAAGAGAGATAAATGATGAGCTAAAAAGAAAAATTATTATCTACGACATGATTATGGGGAAAATTCTGTAAAAGACTTCTCAAATGCATAGGTAGCGAAATAGTTAAATTTACAAAAATGTATGCAAGTTTGAAAATAAAGAAGCACCAAATGTGTCGAAAGATCTCAACTACGTACTTTATCGAGCAAGAAATTCCTATGTCTGCCTTTCAAGCTATAAAAACTTTAAAATTAAAACCATTTTCAGTATCAAATTGAAGCAAATGCTCAAAAATGGATCGTCTCAACTCAAACCTGGTTTGCTCCAGAACGGTGCGGAGAAGTCCATCCCATTTTGGACAGAGCTACAAGTTATGGCCACTCTACCCAACTGTATTAAATATAGACATGGCTTCGTAGGAACAGATTTTTTTCGTACTACCAAAAACTAATTTGAAATCGACGAAGAGTTTGTGTGTGTCACTTTTTCTATGCAGGGACTTTTCAAAAAAACGTCCGATCGACTCAAGTGACATTTGTGTTGCAAAATCTAAAGAATAGTTTAGTGACCCTCGTATCCGGCATTCTTTGATGAGTTTTTCCATGACTTTCATTTTGGATTTGTTTTTCTTTACCTAATTGATAGTAATTAATGTCATTAGTGCGCTCCAATTATCCTGAAAATTTAATTTGATCTGCCAAACAAATCCACATCAAAGCAATTCTTTAGGAGTCGCGGCGTCACACAATGGGACTACAGCGGCCAAAAACCGATACTAAAAATGGATTAGCGAATTCTGAAAAGGTAATAACACAGATACATAGAATAATATCCAGCTAACCGAAAACGAAAAGAATTTTTAATAATAATGCATAATTGTAGTCACGACACGAGCTTAATGTAGAAACAGTGCAAAAAAATTAATTTGTAAGAAAAAATTTTGATTTTGTCACAAGTAATTTTAATTCATTTTTCCACTTGTGCACATATATAAAAAGCCAATCTGATTGATGAGCAGGTTTTGAATATATCTGTGGTCAACCATTGCTTTAAATTTTTTAAATAGTTGAAATGTATAAAACAGTTTACCTTGAAATTCTACATAATTTTGTAAGTATAAATTTTTTAGAGTGCTTACTTTAAAAAGGGATATTTAAAAAGGTCAAATAGTTCCAGTTGGCAAGAACTTCGAGTTCGGCTTCTATTCTTCCTCTGGACGAGATCCGTTTTCGATGGCAATAGTCCTGCTTGCATTAGCTCAGCATTTATTTTCCAAAATTCATAAAATTTAGTACTTGGAGCCAAACAGGTTGTGTAGGAGATGGGCGCCGTAAAGAAAATTCTTTGTTATCTTCCAGGTTGGAAAATTTTAGCTTAGACGAGCAGGGCACACCGAATTTTATCAAAAAATGTGTTTCTCTTTTAATTTGCGCCTGTTTTTCTAAAATTACTGACGATAATGTAACCCGATATTGACAATCTTTCAGATTTATGCTTTCCTCGTTAAAACCAGCATATGCTCTGAATTTAATCGAAATCGTATAACATTTACTCTTTCCGCCCAAAACAGCTGTGGGCGTGGTAGCGCATTGAATTTTACCATTTTCCACATTTCTTCATTCCTGAGAGCCGAATAGCGAATAAACAAAATTTCAGCGAATTTCTAGTACTGTTACTATTTTTGGTCGCAGCTTATATGGCGACGTCCCAATGTGCACCATACTACCAAATTATTTCAATTAAAACCTCTAAAGCCGCTATTAAGTGAAATAAATTAACCGCGACAGCAAAGGCAACTTTAAGCACCGCTTTGTGACAGAAAGGGGTAGAGACCTATGTGAATATCATGTAAAATTCTCTTTGACCAGCCAAGCATATTAACGTGTCGGAAATACGGAGACAACAAAACATGTTGTGTTGAGGCGAAACGCTTAGATGACAGGAAAATGTACACAACTTTAAAAAGGAGTAATTACATAAACTACGAGTAGTAGGGTGTACAAAGTTCATTTTTTTTTTATATTTTTTTTTCCTTTTGTCGTATAATCGCGGTTTCATTACAAAATTACTCTCCTACTTACCAAAAAATGTCCTTTAAGGATTTTTTATATGTAGATATAATAATGTACAGTGAAACCCCTACTCACGGACACGTCCGATAATCGGATAGAAGTCCCAGACCCAAGCTCTATGTTGCGTTATTAGAACAATTTTGCCTCCATTGAGCCCCCACGGACCTCTCGGAAATGAAGAACGAAAAAAATATAACTAAACCAAAATGGAAAGATAAAAAAACCCTATCTTAAAGAGACAGGAGACCTTTATTTGAGGATAACGAAAGTCATTAACTCAAAGGAAAGTAAAATAACTAAACTTTAGAAGTTTACTTTTAGTTCCATGGTTTTTGACTGTTAATGGGGCATGACCGTTTATGGGTAGTTTCACTGTATTTATTTAATTTCGAGTACTTGGCAATAAAGTCTCTTTTTTTTAAGATGTAGGTTGGTGTGCATGTTATCGTCTGGCTTCGCGTGACAGTATCTAATAAACACCAAAAGAATGCCGCTCGCGACAACAAATTTATAATAAGCGTAAATACAAAGTAGCAAATACTCACTAACACTACTACACATGTACATAAGTACATACTGATTTCAAAATAATTCGTGTTTTTCACTTTCACAATAATTGAATTCCAGTAGCGGCTAAAGGTGGGTATATACATATGTATATATGTATATAAGTGCATCGTACGAATGTATGTTTATATGAGCGAGGATATAATTATATGGTCTGCATAAATTTTCGCTCTTGGTATTCTTGCTTGTGAAAAATAAGTACTGTTAAAGGCGCTGGTGAAAAAAAAATCCGTTCGACTATTTTTCTGTAACATATTTTTTGTATTTATTTACTCGAGGACACGCCATTTTTTCTCAGTTGTCAGTCTAAAGCACACTAAATATTTAACCTTAGGATTATCAGAAGTTTTTATTTATTTAATTTTTTTGTTGTTTACCTACCAGTTTTTTATAATTCATTCTCAGTTAGAGCATTATCACTACGATGATCATTCGTATCTATTTCAGAGGTACGGTACGGACTTTAAGAAAGTTGTCCTTTTTTTGTACCGATCCACCACGATTTTCAGTGTTTTGTTTTGAACTTAATAGAAGTATAGAAGAAGAAACCTGTAAACTTACCTCATTATGAGCTTTGCCTTCTACCTTATTCTGTATGGAATCTTGTTGTCTTGTATTCTCTGAATTTGATATTATGGCAATCCTCCTTGATGAAACGTAAAAACTCTCTTAAAACAGTTTGAAATATAATTTAATATTATCTTAGAAAAAAGTACATAGAAAAATTATGCTGAAAGAAAATCTTCGAAAATGAAAAAGAAGAAAATTTAATTTTGTTGAGGTTTTATAATTACACTGTAGGAACTTAACAGGGAAAATGTACTCTAACATAGAAAATGTTACTCATACGCCATGTACGATATTGTAAGCAATGTACGTACATGGCTTACGAGTCACATTTTCACCTGCTCATACATATTTCATCCCATCATTACACATTTCCCCTTCACCATTTATTTTTCCATGGATTTTTTTCGTTGGTAGAATGACATTTTGTGTAAAAGAACACGCTTTAGTAAAAACAAAAAATTACAAAAGCCGGTTATTCTTTAATTTTTTTCCTGTTAAAACATGACCTTTCATAAAAATTATAATATCATGGGAAAATGACCTGATCCAGAAAAATTCAAGTTCTTTGTGTCAGTCAGAAGGATTATTAAATGATTTCATCTTGTATTGACCTTGTCGGATTTTCGGTGCCTCTTTTGGACTTAGCAATATTGCCTTACATTGAATGTAAACGAGAAAAAATACGTTTCGTAATCTTTTTCGAAACCATGCACTTTTAAATTATCTTACTCTCGGTACTAAAAACTATGAGTTTTCATAAACAGTGGACTTAGCGACTTTTCACTCTAAGCTAGCGATATGTCCTTTTTTCGTTTTATTTAGAAAACATACTGCATTTAAAGATGTTAGGTCCTTTTATTCTGTACACTATAATTAAACAAAAATTAAAAGTTTTTCAATATTTATTGAAAGTTTATATCAGTGGTGATTAGGGAGAGATTTTGTTTTGCGTTTTTTAATAAAAAATGTTGTCTCTCTTCTTTGAATTGGTCTAACATAATCATATTTTTGCAAATAAAGACAAATTAGAAGGTGGTTAAAAAAAAAATTCAGTGGTTACAAGAAAAATTAAAAGTGAAATTAGCTATGAATTGGAAATACCCATTTCCAAATCCGATATCTATAATGAACACAAAAAAAGCATTTGACGAATACTTTCAATAGAAAGTTTCAGTATTATTAATTTGCTCGTATTGCCGAATTCCTTTTTTTGACCAGAAATGAGTTAAAAAGTCTGGAAGTGCATTATTTTAACCGTTATGAACTTCTTTCCGAATCTGTTGTAGAAATATTTCCCTACATTTTAGATTGGGTGGACAGATGGCCTGAATAGGACACCTTGTATAATCATTGGTGTCATAATAAAATCAACGCCTTCTTTTCTTCAGCTTCTCATTTAACTAAAATTAAGTTTCTTTAGAGTATCAAACGCCATAAGCGAAAATTTAAACATGAAGGCAATCCTTACCAGGTATTCGCTTTTATAAAACAGAAGCCACTTCAAAGCAATTAACGAATAGTTCATTGAAATCTTTTATTTTTACTTACACAAATATTTTGGGTGCAACAACCTACTCGTTTACAGTTCGCATCGTATAAAGTGAAAAAAAAACATTAAATTCCTTTCATTTCCATCTAGCATACGAAGCACTGGCAAGTCAGTGTTATTGCAGCAAAAATTTCAACCGCAACAAGAAGCACAACAATTTCAGCGCAAAAAAAAAAATATCACAGTAAATATATGTACATAGAGCGAAATGGAGAAACTGTAGAAGCAAACAAAGTGGCAAAATCAAATAAAAGAAATATGATAGGCAAAGCAGAAGAAGGTCGCTGAATGTCGACGAGAAGTTGAAATGGCCTGGCATGGCATGGCAGGATATCATTTACAACAACATTTACATTATCAACGCTGTCATCGTTCCTTGGAGCCATGAAAGTCGATTTTGTGATTGTGTGGCTCCTTATTTTTTCTGCCTGTCTGTCTGTATATTTACTTATCAATTCGTTCGTCGAATTATTCTAAAAGGCGGGCTCATGCAAATGGGCTATTTGCTTGGCTGCCTATTGAGTACCACCCTCTCAGCTGTTGTGGTTTGCTGTTATTACCGCTGTTTATTTTATCAGTGCCCGGTCTGAGTGTTCTATTTGTATTTAAGTATATCATTTGTATGGTTGGATGGCGAGAGCAAGCAAAGCACAGAAGGTTACGTTCGAGTTATTTTGATCAGGAACAATTAATGTGGTACATTCACTTGGATTTAATTAAGATATATGGACAATGCCCATGCGTTACGAGTAGTTTTTATAGTTTTAGCTTATCTGTTAAAGTTAAAGGTTTGTAAATATAATTAGTACTTCTTAACTTCGGTTTGACGGTACGATTTGACGCTCGTCCGGCAATTACCTCTCAACTCTAGGTAGCTTTAAGTCTAAGTCGCATATTCCAGTTTCAACCCTACCCACTGTGCAACCATCTTTAAGAGATTTTCAGCCTTTCTTACGTTCACTTTGAGGCAATTGACAGATTGTCCGCAGTGGTCATTGATCCACTGCGAAACAAAGTGAAATAAGCTCTTAACAGAAGCAGTGACAGACAAATAAAATAAAAATAACCGCATAAAAGTGTAAATCAGCCTTATCATGCGTTTAATTTTCCCCGAACCGACTCACTATTCACTTTTGGTTTCCATGGTTTTACTATGGGCGGATGACAGATTTTCGGGTGACTTTTTTCGGGCGAAACTCAGGATAAGGCAGAATATTAAATATAAACTTATATCTACATATATTTAAACCACCAAGTGTTTTTAAAGAATCCCTTTATATTAGGTACACAGCGAATTTAGTAGGATAAGAAAGCACAGCTTAGATATTAGCTCATTTTATAGTTCCCGGCAGATTAGTGTTGCCACACTAGTTTCTAATTTGTTACCAAAATTAGTAAAAGTTACCAAATTCAAACATATTGTAAAGTTAAAAGCCGCACGAACCTTTTTCGAGCAATCAGCGCTTTTCATGCTTTTAACGCTCTATTTAGCTATAATTTTTATGTCGGTATGAGCGCCACAAAACTATAAAAGTCTAGTGTGGACTCAATGTTGCCAGATTAGTTTTACAAAAACTGTAAATTTCCCGAAAGGAAGCGTTATTTGCGACCAACAAACTGAAAGCTTACAAAACGAATAATTTTTAAAAAATTAAGGGTATTTAATTATATTAAACATAAATAACAAAAAGAGATTAGTTTAAAATAAAATAACATAAACCTACAAAAGTTATACTTAACTAAGCAAAAATAAACTCTTTGAAATGGCATATTTACATACATTACATTTAGTTTTAATGAAATCAGTTTCATTAGTTTTCGTAAATTACTTTGCTAATTTTTTTTTAGACTTTGATTCGAAACCTACCATTTTATACAAAAATGATGACTATCGTTCACTAATGACAAAGTTTGATCTTCTCTGACTATCAGACAATCCTGATAGCTTTATTCTCACTTATAGACCATGCAAAATCTCTTACTCAATGTCGCGAATCTTTCAACGAAAACAAACATATAATTCTATTTAGTTGGGTGCCAGTACACCGGGATATTGAAGGTATAGGCAAAGCTGAATATTGCTAGGAAATGTACGACCTCCCACGCAATAGGCACTTTTAAACAGTTATTTAGCCATCACACCATAAAACACGAAATTTAATCTTCATTCGGCATTTTATGAGAATAACTACTAATTACAATTATCTTAGAAAAAAATAGTAGTTTTTAATATAATTTTTTAAAATATAAATCAATTGTTACAAAATCGGTATCAATCGAAGTGGTTTTGAAGAGCTTTTTTTTCTTAGCTGAACTTTGGGAGGGTTACCACCTGTTGAAAAAATCATATTAGGTAGGAGAAATATATATCAACATATGGATGCCAAACAAAAGGGGTTTCAGAAAGTAGTAGTTGGAAAATATTTTGAAGAGGGTTGCCACCTGCTTGAAATGTCGAATTTAGTTTACTTATACACAAGTTATATGAAATATCAAAATCTGGACGTTAAGAAATGTTTGGTTTGAACGCTTGGAATATTTTTGAAGTTTATAGGATAGTTGCCACCTCTTTAAAAAGTTAAATTCGAATTATTTAATAAGTTAAATGAATTATTAAAATATGGGTATCAATCTAAAGGGATTTGAAATTTTATTTTATTTCGCGGTTGCCACTTGTTTGAAAATTCAAATTCTACTTAATTCATCAGTTAATTATGTATGCATCGCAATGTCCGGCGAAGAAGAGTTAACAAGTATTAAGCTTCAGGTTTCCCGTGAAAATACTCACGCTCTCCAGACGAAAATTCAGAAGTTGTTCCGGGATTCATTTAGAGGGAGTTATAAGTTTGCCTTATCCTTTGAGAATCCTCTGCTGTGTAGGCTCCGTTGCATCCCCCGTTTTGCCTGAACGTCAACACATTCGCTGAAATGTTTTGAAAATGTGCTGGGATAGGACTTTTTTGAATCGGCAGCTGAGAGAGGGTGTTCTTCAGCCAAAAAATTAGATAAGGCGTTCTTCAATAAAATTCTGAGATAGGGCGTTCTTCAACCAAATTCTTAGGTAGGGCGTTATTGAAAAGTTTTCTGAGATAGGGCGTTTCGAACCGGCGGCGGAGGTAGGTCGAACCTCCGCTCACGCGTCGATATGTATTGAGAAAATCAAAAAAATATATTTGTCATAGCTTAGTGTCTCCTTTACCGATATACTTGAAAAATAAGCCTTTTAGAGAATCAGACGATTGATATGACCTGCGCTGGAAAAAATAACTTGCAATTTTATGAATATTTAATACTTGGGTCATACTTACTTTTTGCTAGTCAAGTCCTTCGGTAATCCTTCCATATTCGCTTATACACTTCATAACTATTTAATTAGTTTCTTTATTTGGTGTGCACTGGTCCTCTTGTTTGAGCTGCAACCAATCCCTTTAAGCCCGTTTTAGTGCTTTGCTGTTAGATTAAGTTTATTTTTCTTTATTTAACGCACTTCTAGTGTTATTAATAATAAACCAATTTTGTGTAAGTGAGACGGTTACTTGGCATAAGCCCTAAGCCTTCATTGCCCTTTGTTGCGCCAAATCCTGCTTAAGCTGTGTGTGCTGTAATTCACCTAGAAGTGCAAGTGTACCCGACGGCGTGCACACATTCCCAAAAGCACTCTACAAACACGCTTACACTATTTAGTTATTATGATTTAGTTTATTGTTTTTGTTGCACTTATTGCTGCTGCTTTTCACACGCACGCATCACACACAACACACTGGCTGACGGAAGCGAGAGTGGAGTGGACTGTTGTAAGTTTCGCTTGACACAGAATTATTCGGTTATTACAGTGAAAAAAGCACTGAAACTTAATTATAATAATAACTCTAAGCGAAGTGTTGGAAAATGCAATTTTCACTTTTTAGTTGTTTGCGTTAGTTGTCAGTAGGAACGGCTGGAGGATACTTTACAAAGAATGTGTGTATACTACACTCACGCGTGGGTTTATAATACATTTTAATGAGATTTATGTACATATGTATGTAGATACATGTAAATTTTTTTTCTTCGGGTTTTGTAAATTTAATTGCTTATCTTTTTTTCACGAAATTTTTTTAACTATTTATTTTATTTGATTTTACTTATATAGGAAACTTGTCATAAGTGGAGCTGAAATACTATTTTAATCCCATAATTTTCGGAATAAACTTAAGTTTGGACTATATAAAGTTGTTGAATAAAATTCAAAATCAGACTAAAATTTGATATGTATCGTTACAGTTAAAGTATTTGAGTTAATTCAAAAAATCTTTGTTTGAATATTTTTTAGTTCGCGTGTTCCGCAAATTTAACTTCCGGACCATTTATATGTAGATTAAAAAACAAAACCGATTACACAGTATTTAAGAAATTGCAAAATTTCTAGAATTTATGCTGTCAAATTTTTGTTATTATCTTATATATTTTTCTTAGCTTTTCAATTTCGACGTTTCCTTATGTCTACATTCAATTTTGTATTACACTTTTATATTTTTTTAAAGAGATTTCATTGTTGCACTCTTCGCGATGTTTATATTGCTTGTCGATTTATTTTTCATTCACAGTTTTGATTTTTCATTTCCATTTTGCTTCTATTTATTTTTCATATATGTACTTGTCACATAAGCTTAATTTTTTCACATTTCACCGCTTCTGTTATAACCTGCAAATATTTTGAAAGAATTGTGTTCATTAGTGAATGTACTTACAATAAATCTTTAAAATATACAGTGACGAAATTACAAAAAATTTTTTTCGAAAATGGAAAAAATGCAAAACACTTTCAACAAAAAAAGTTTTCAAAAATCAACGCGATTTTTGACTAACTCTGAACTTGCATTTTTTTACTAGAATTTCATGGGCTGCAAAACTGATTAAAAAGTTGAAAATTTTGATAAAAATTTGCTGAATTTTCGCGAGTTTTGCACAAAGTTACGAATTATATTTTTATGTTTTTTGTTGTTGAATGAACCATATTTTTATAACAAAATTGGCGGAAAAATATTAGAATAAAAATTGTTGCATATATTGTGGAAAATTTGCTGTGCTAATACTTTGTTCCGGCAGTGTACTTTGTGTGGAAGAAAATTCGTGAAAAAAATTCCAGAATCAACGGTAAGTCCTAGATACTTTAAGCTTCCATTTGATTATGCTAAAATTAAATAGGCTACAAAAACTAGCCCTAAAAAGATTTAAAAAAATCTGAAGAGGAAATTAAAAACTTTGATGAATATGTATTAGTTAAAATTCATCGAATTTTAGTATCTAGNACGAATTATATTTTTATGTTTTTTGTTGTTGAATGAACCATATTTTTATAACAAAATTGGCGGAAAAATATTAGAATAAAAATTGTTGCATATATTGTGGAAAATTTGCTGTGCTAATACTTTGTTCCGGCAGTGTACTTTGTGTGGAAGAAAATTCGTGAAAAAAATTCCAGAATCAACGGTAAGTCCTAGATACTTTAAGCTTCCATTTGATTATGCTAAAATTAAATAGGCTACAAAAACTAGCCCTAAAAAGATTTAAAAAAATCTGAAGAGGAAATTAAAAACTTTGATGAATATGTATTAGTTAAAATTCATCGAATTTTAGTATCTAGCTGCATAGGTTTTTTAGATAGTAAGTATATTTTCACAAAAAAAATTTTAAACAAAGAAAAATAACCAAAACTAGCTAAAATGTCTCATCCCTATTTACGTTCATGCCACCGTATGCATATGTATGCATATGAATGGGTGGTCCAAAAATATATCAACACAAAAAGTGTATATGGGAAAACCCTTTATTTTATTCCAGGTACAAAATAAAGACATCCATGAAAATTTCAAAATAAAACAAGTAAGAAAGTCTAAGTATTAAATATATGATTTTCACCTTTCCGAAAGCTACCGCTAC
>NW_016174315.1:0-11058 GCF_001687245.7 Rhagoletis zephyria
TAAGGCGGCAAACGACCATCAAACTATAGTCTTAGCCGATGAATGTGCCGTTTATAATGAAAAAAGTTAAATGGAAACAACAATTGTGTAAATTATTTCGGTTTTAAACAAAATTTTTTTCATTATAAACGGCCTCAAGCTCAAAAAAATGTCGAATATATCTAATTGTTATAAGGCAATAAAAAACAAAAACATATCAATCCCAATAATTGAAATTTGTTTGCTTTTTTTTCCAAAAAGTTAACAAGTAACCGTTATTTTTTTTAAGGAATATATGTATTCAGTCTCAAATAAATTTATATTTATTCAATAAAAAATAAATCGAAAAAAAAACAAAAAAATAAAAGTCAAATTTTAAAACTTATTTTTAAAGCAAAAACATATAAACGATTATTTATCGACCTTTTTTGAAAAATAGCATAAAAAGTGTTAATCATAATGTTAGTCTTTATTGCTATATTTATTTTTAGTTTTATTTTCATCTTTATTTTTACTTTCAAATTTTTAAATCTTAAAATTTATCTTAAATCTGTAAATTTATCTCTATGTTAAAATTTATCTTTGTATTCACATCATTTTTATCTTTATCTTTATCTTTATCTTTATCTTTATCTTTATCTTTATCTTTATCTTTATCTTTATCTTTATCTTTATCTTTATCTTTATCTTTATCTTTATCATCTTTAAATTTATCTTTATCATCTTTAAATTTATCTTTATCATCTTTAAATTTATCTTTATCTTCATGCACTAGAATTCAATGGACTACAAAACTGCATACTCAGAATCATTTTAAGTCGAATAAGAAGTTTTACCTCAAGAAAAAAAATGGTTAGGAGTCAAAAGCGAGCGTGCTTTCGCCAAAAAAAACAACAAATTAATACATAAATAGTTGCATATATGTAGTTTTACCCAAATGAAAAACTAAAGAAAAAAGAAAAATATGTATGCATTCGCAAACAGCTCCAAAAAGGCAATCAACTCACAAGCGTTTAACTGCAACGAAATTCTATGAGGTGTGACTGTGCGATTTTTTTGCTGCAACACTCATTAATTCTAACCGACCTTGACACAGCTTGCGGTTTTTGTTTAGTGTTATTAGAACGATGCATACATACAAATAAATAAATGCACATATAAACATTTGTATATACATATGTACGATACAATCGCCGCACCAACCCCACTAGAAATAACCAACTACGAAATACAAAAAACAATGCTGCAGGCGGCAAGAAAAAACCTTTCTGAAACAATTAACGATGAAATTTGGTTTTGCGGAGTTCTTTGGCTTCTAATGCATTTGCAAGAGCTGGTTTGGATTTCTCATTTGTTTTCAATTATTGACACGCGTGGGTATTCATTTTAATTATATGTATGTATGTAGATATGGTAAAATCGAAAAATAATTAACGCGGCATATATACGTATACATTCAACTGAAGAAACAATAGTAAAAAAATTTTCTTACTTTTACGTGACTTACAGATGATAATTAAAAATGTTAAAATGGCATGATCGGTAATAAATCTAACACTAACACATTGTGCAAATTATTGCACGTATGAAAATATGTGGTAATAGATGAGTAAATTTCTAAAATTAGATAATGGCGATGTTGTTGAAAAAAGAGAAGCTTAATTAAGTTTATTAGTAAAGACAGTAACTGAAAGTTGTATTTTCTACAAGAAGAAACTGATGTGATTCTTGATTAGCTAAAAAATGTATTGTTAAATTATAATTTTTTTGGTAGCTTAATATCTGCTTCAGACCAAATAGTTATTATTGATATACATATGTATAGCTATTATTGATTTGTATGTCTGTATATCTACACCCCGATTCACTCGAATAGGCACATTTATGATTTCAGTAATGAACCTGTACATGAGCAACTCTCACGTGTTGTTGAATTTTTCGACAAAATCGTGTTTTTAGTCGAAAATGGTGGCACACTTATCTTACACAATGCATTACCTTCAGTTTTGCATAAAGAACAAGATTACATCGCGAAGTTTATTTAAATAACAACTTAAAAAAGATATACTAAAAAAAGTCAAATTATTTAAAAGTAATTACATTAGATATTGGCCTTCAGTATTCTACACGAAAATTTATAATAATTTCTTCATGTATATGACATTTACAGAATGAATTTCGAGTGTGCCAATAAAAATTGTAAAATTGGAATTTTTGTTTCGCAAATCATCGTCCGTTCATAACACCGTGCGACAAAAACAAAAAAAATTCGAAGCACGTGAAGCACTCAATTCACGAAACTATGGGCCAAATATAGTAAAACTGCGTTTTTACATTTTCTCTCTGATGTCAAGATTTTTTTGTAAGGACTTTGTGTCAAAGATATGACCAATTCCAAAAATAAGTTAGACAATTCATTCCAATGTAGAAAAACAGCATGAGTACCAAATGAAAGAGAAAATTCTGTAGAATTTAAAAAAAAAATTTTTTTTTTGGTTCACAAGGACGAATTGGTTTTCAAAATGTCCTTTTAATTAGTTTTATTTTTTTCAAGCGAATAAAGTTAGAAGGACGAAATTCGAGGTGGAGGTGGGTGGTTGAGTGCATACTAGTACTTAACATATAATTTTTTTTGAAAATAATTATTATAAAATTTCAAGCTATTCAATGATAAAATGTTAAAAGGATATTTTAAATAACTAATCGTCCTTATGCAACAAAAAAAAAAAAAAATCGGCCTTAATTCTACAGAATTTTCTCTTTAATTTGATAGTCATACAGTTTTAACTAATTGATTAAATTAATTTTTGAAATTCCAAATTTCCTTGAAAAAAATCCTGACGTCAGAGAAAGAAACTAAAATCGCAGTTTTACTATATTTGGCCCATGGTTAGCGAATATATGAAATTTGTTATGTGCAAAATTTGCTGTCGCACGGTGTAATCAATGTATTTTATTTCATTTGGTGGCCCACTAATTTTAGTACTCTAGATTGGATCGCTTTGGCAAGAAGAACATTTTCATCGTTTGATGTTGACATTTTGAAATAGGTGAAAGTAAAAAAAAAAATTAGTTTCAAAAATTACAAAATAGCTGCGGCATATATTCTGCATGATGCCATTTTTTTTGTTTTAATTTGGTGGCACACTCTTGAAACTTCACAGATATGCTGTTTTTGGTGTCAACTTTAATTGCCTCTAATATGCACATTTTATTTGAAAACTTCTCAAAGTTATTAAAAAAAACCATTGCGATTTTTTCGAGGCACAATGAAAAATTGAGTAATTTAGATATTTATTTATTTATAAATTTCGTTACTTTTTCGCCTAAATAATCGTTTTGAGGCTAAAATTGTTAAACTACTTGGATTTCTTTGTTATAGTGTCTTTTTCTGGAGCGTTTTTTTCCGCCGTGAGAAGGCAGTGAGTGACACTAAAAAAAAAACAACTCATGAGATTTGCTCATATAAGAGCTTAGGACTTGTGTGCAGCGCAAAACCTTGATTTTGATCTCATTTCGAAGCATAATGCAAAAGTTGTGAAAATGAAAAAAAAAAAAAAAATTGGCAAATTTTGTTTCTATGCAGCATATTATTAAACGATACAAAAAATATGATTTAAAAATTGCACCACGAGTTTCTTCCAAGGGATTCGCCTATATATATTTTCATATTTTACTTACAACCATTAAATATTGTATTTTAAGCATCCACGACTTACCTAAAATGAAAAAAAAAACACAAGTCATTATTAAGTTCACAATTTAAAATAAAATTATAATTACAAAAAAAAACCTATTAAATATTAGAATGTAAATGTATGTACCTATATTTATTCATTTACTTAATTGACATGTGAATACTAATAATAACAAATTACCAGCGGTTGAGGAATAATTAATTTTTGATACATAACGTTTATATTGTAAAAGCTATCACTAGCATTAAATTTATGGAAATTAACATAACCTAGGTAACATCTACTATAGTCGGGATCTTTTGTTTATAAATTTTTAAATTATTTTTAATAATGCCTCTACATAAAAACGGTCTATCCTCATGTGTATGTATGTATGTATGTATATAATACGGGAAGGAATTTTTTGTCCACATCATCAGATCTGCATCGTTCGTTTGAAACTCAATAATGTCAATAGAGGGGGCTTGGCCTGCATATGTGCAAACCGGGTTTGTTTTTTTCGAGAAGAGTTGCCAGTTAAAAAATTAAATTCAAATTATTTTATAATCAAAATTTATCAGATCCGCACCACTCACTCGATTTTCAAAAATTAAATCTCAAAGTGTTTGAGCTGTAGGTAGATGTCCAGAAAGGTTTAACTTTTTCGAAAAGAGTTGCCACTTAAAAAAAAAAAATTATTTATAAAGTTAAACAATTTTTACAATATTGGTATAAATCGAAATGGTTCTGAAAAAAATGTATTTCTTTCTCAACCGCATAAAGGAAGGTTACCACCTGTTCAAAAAATAAAATTCAATTTGAATTAAGCGACTTAGGTAATTAAAAAATATATGTATCACCACATGGATGCCAAAAGACGGTTTTAAAAGGGTAGTAGCTTGAAAATAGTTTGAAGAGGGTTGCCTTCTGTTTGAAAAGTAGATACTAATTATCAACCGAAAAAGCTTTAAGCTTTAATATTTACATTGAATGTTTGTACAAGTTTTGAGGTGTCTGAAGAGGGTTGCTGCCTCTAAATTCATATAATTTAATAAGTTAAATGAATTCGTAAAAGATGCGCATACAACGAAATCGGGTTGAAAATGCTTTATTTCGAAGCTAAAGGTAGGAGGGGGAGGGTTGCTACCTATAATAAAATCTAAAATCAACTTCAATTAGGGCAATTAGTTCATTGAAATGTGTATCATAATATGGGCGCCAGAAGAAGGTTTAGTTTGAAAATATTTTAAATAGGGTTGCCATCTGTCTGAAAAGACGAACTAAATTAAATTAAATTATAAATAAAATACTAATACAATCGAAAGAGCGTTAACAAACATTTAAGTAGTTGGAACATTTAGAATATTTTTGAGGTGTTTGAAAAGAGCTGCCACCGGTTTAAAAACTTAATTTAAAATTATTTCATAAGTTAAATGAATAAATAAAATATGAGCATCAATCGAAATGGATTTGGGAAGGCTTTATCTCTGAGCTGCATAGAGTTTAAAAAAAGCATTTTAGATTGAAAATATTTTTTAAGAATGTTGCCACCAATTTGAAAACTCTAATTGAGCTATGTTATACGAAAGAGTTTTAAGCAAGCTTTCATGCTAGTGATTGGCCGAGCTTCTCCACGGTGCGTTGCCGAGGGGCGACCGCTGCTAGAAACCACTTTTTCTAATTTAAATGTAGCTCGAACCAGGGATCGAACAAAGGTCCTACGGAGTGATAAGACGCACCTCTAACCATTCAGCCACAACGGTGATGTTAGGGTACGACATTAATAAACGATGAGCAATTTTGTCAACAGAGTTGCCATCTGAAGAGTCCACTAGTACCTGGTGAAAATATTGGTTGTGCCGTTTACTATCAAGGGTATTTAACATTACAGCAGCATTACTTAGTAAAGGTCTTCCACATAATTATTTATTTCTTTTTACTTGTTGGATTTTAGTTGTTAGCAGCAACACGTGTCCCTTTAATGTTTTTCAAAGTTTCATATGCGTCAGAAGAAGAAAGTAACGAAATCAAATTGGCGTTATTATGTAAATATAGATATTGGATAGGTAATTAATCAAAGCAAGCAAAGGTTAACGTTGCAACACGAGCGTCTATTGCATATGTTTGTTTAGCAAGCGATGCCGGCGTGTACATAAAAAAAAAAATAAAATAAAAAAATTAAAACAAAATAAATAAATGTTAATGAAATAATAAACAATTGCTTTCGGCAGTTTATTTGCCTTTGTCGACTTGTGTATTTTTTATGTCCAGATTTAAGACGCTAGTAGCTGGTGGGTATGTATGCGTTTCGCCATAAAATCTCGCGCATACCAAATTGTGTACACATGTATGTACATAAAAGTACTGAAAATTTGCAATTGTAAAACGGTAATCAATTTCGTATGTGCATGCAAATCAATTTGGCCGTGAAAGATGTATCGCGAAGAATTGAAAAAATAATTTTAAATAATGAATAAGGTTGTTTAAGATTTTATAGCCATTAGTTACATATGATTTTTTTGTAAAATTATTTTTACTTGATTTTTTTTCCGAGCTCTTTGTATTGCATATTTATGTACTTGAAGGCGTCCATTTCGAAATATCGAAGCAACTGCGTTTTTTGCTACCTTTACGTATAAACCTATGGGCATATTTAAAAATCGCGATGTGATCGATTAAAATGCGATTAGCCATTCATATCGAATTACGTACAAGTCTGTACGCTAAAAAGAAAGTCTAATAAAATAACAGAGAAATTATAGATACGTCAATGCAATGTACTGGCGCAAGAGACATTAATCAATAAATACATACATATGTATGTATGTATGTATGAACGTTAGACCGTACCATAAAAAAGTAGTCAGGATTCACCGTAAAAGTTTGATCTAAATTATTCTTGCAAGGCAATTTGGAAAACAATGTTTTTTCCCCCTCCAATTTTTGGTGGATTTTTTAAATATTCACAGTCGGATCTTTATGTCCATATTTTTGCCTCGAGGGGACACATTTTTTTGTTTTGTTGACATCATCAAGTACCCCTTTCTAGTACTTCTAGTACATATCTCAGTTTTTATCACCTAACTTGCCATGCTAATGTGAGTAAATTCAAGCCCACCAAAAATCATTAAAACTTTTGCTTATGAAGTATTTCGAGTATTTCAGTAGAACTGCATATTTAAAAAAATATTTTTTTGTTTTGCCGAAAAATGTAAAAAGGCCCTATTTTCGGTCAAAAATATTAAGTTTTTCGAAATTGCCTTGCAAAAATATTTTAGACTCAGCGGTGTATGGCGGACTTTTTGTTGTTTGCTTGTAAGGTGGTTCAGTCTAATGTATCTACATGTAACTACAAATGGATATCTATTTGCTTACTGCTGCACGTACCCTGCAGAGAAAGGATAAAATGATATTTTTAAAATAAATTTTAAAGTTGCACCAAAAATTTAACGGCCTTATTCATAAGAATAAAGTAGTTTTATAGAGCTTTATAAATTGTATGAAAACGATACGTTTTTAAATTTATAAACTCTTTTTAGAGCTACTTTATTTTTTCTGAATAAGGATATAAATTTGTAGGATAATACATTTCAAATTTATTTTCGTACTAAGTTTGTATGTATATAAAAAGCAATTCATCAATCATCTAAACTGGCGGTTACGCATAACTTATCGCCACTATTTTTTTAGAAACAAGAATTTCGTATATTAATATAAAAAAAAATTTAGTATAGTGCACACTTTAAATTTTAGTACATATTATAATGCGTAAGTTTCAAAGGCCCAACAATTTCTTTGATTTACAATTATTTTTGCAGGTTTTTTGTATAAAAATTATTTAAAAAATTTATCAGAATTTTGGCGCAACACCAACTTGCATTTTCTTATACTAAACTTAAATTAAAAATTCCTGCATAGGTACTCGAAATTTTCCTTAAAAAAAATTGTATAAAGAAAAAAGTGAAATTTTTATGATTTTTTTTTATTTTGTACAAAGTTTGAAACTTTGATTGATAAAGTATAGCAGAATGAACAATGTAAAAAAAATATTTTTTTTTATTAATTTACAGAATTATTGCCCATTTAAAAAAAAGTAGTGGTGGTAAGTTATTCGTAACCGCATTTTATAAAAATATATAGGAGAAAATACGTACTTAAAAAAATTTAATTAAAAAGTTTGAATTTTTTTTAAATTTGAACAAAGTTTGAAACTCTGATATTTATAAAATCTTTACAGTAGATATGAACAATATTAAAAAAAAATATTTTTTTTTTTCTTAATTTACAAAATTTTATCTCAGGAAAAAAATTGGAGTTAGTTATTCGCGACCTCAAGCTTTTTACATAGGGTAAAATACGCAACATGGGTCTACGACAAAAAATTAACAAGAATTTCAAGGTACTTCAAACTTGCACTCGAAGTTTTCCTTAAAAATTTAATTGAAAAGTTAGAAATTTGTATAAAAATTGTATGACTTTTTGTTTTTAATTTTGCACAATGTTTAAAACTTTGATATACATAGTTTTTGTTATAGTATGAACTAAGATAAAAAAAATGTTTTCTTATTAATTTAAAAAATTCTACCTAATTTTTTATAAAATAGAAGTGGTAAGTTATGCGAGACAGTCAGTGTACGTACATATTTTGGCTCGTTTTGTAAAACTGAGTTCTGTGCTTGACCCGTGTAATGTACAGATATATATGTACCATGTATAGGTTTATGATATAACAAGAAATAATTGTTTTAATAAAGATTTCAATTCTATTCGCTAGTAAAAATCCAATATGTAAGTCAACTAGAATAAAAAAAAAACACACAAATGTCACCAATTCGATTTTCCCACCAGGGTTAGTTAAACTTACAAACTCACACACTTGTAAGTATGTATGTACATTAATTACTTGCACTCTACTACACATTTCTTTGCATTTTGCATCTGTGTATTTTCTTTATTTATTTTTTTCATATTGATATTTATTTTAGTTTACTTAAGGTCAAAGTATTATTGTTTAGTGCATTAACCTGCGTTAATGTGGTTTTGTTGCGTAAAACAAACGTAGGGAGGAGGGAGTTCGAAAGCCGCTAACTGCACAACCGAGGGAGGAAGCCTTACAGTCTGACATTACTCAAATACTCAAACATACACCCACACACACACACATAAATATTCAGGTAATGTCAACAAATTTACAATAAACTTGCAGATATCAGAAAAGTTTTGTTCGAGCACATACATACATATAAGGCGAGAAAAGAAACAGAGTAAGTATGTACATATGTAATTAAATTGAAGAAAAAATGCCTGCACAAAACGACTTACAATTAGGGTTTAGTTTCAAAGAAGGCAGCACAAAAGGAAAATAAAATAAAAAAAAGAAAAAAAACGCTGAGGATGCTCATATTTCAAAGTTGTAGGCAGCGTTCAAAATCGGATAATGAACGTAATAATATCCACTACCCCCTAAGGGGCTGAAAGCTCAAAATTCCAAATATGCCTAGTCAGTTCCCTGTAAATTAGAAAACTAGGAAATTAGGAACTACCCTTCAGGGGTTTTTGGGAGTGAACCTAATTAATTTTTCGTAGTAATTTTCGGTTTCAGTTGCCCAAAAAACGCGGACTACATAAACTTCTCAACGTTATCAATGAAAAATTGAATTTCAATCCCCAGGGGTGGTTGCAAATGGTCAACTGAGATGGTTTGGTATATTCTTTAAACATACATGGTGTATGAGTAATAAGCAGTGTTGCCACAATGATTTTTTTTATTTGTTACTAATTTTATGTGTGTTTATACATACATACAGTCAGCGTCAAAAAGAAGCATCAGGGCGTTTTACGACGATTTTACTTATTTATATTTTCATATTAAGCAATTTTTATAGAGCTTGAGGCTGTTTTATTTGAAAATTTATTGTGTGAAAAACAACAATAGTTTATAAAATGTTCAAGTCTAAATAGCAGCAGAATAGTGATGCTGTTGTTTGTGGTTGGGTTGGCATATGAAAAAAGTGGAAAAACCAACAACAGTTTATAAGGTTTTTTCCACAATAATTAAAAAAACGGCATCAAGCTCAATAAAAATTTTTTAATATGAATTATTAGGCCAAAAAATAACAAAAAACAAACAAATATTTGTATTTTCCATACCAAATTAGTTAAATTTTTTTTTAATAAAAATATGGTTCATTTAGCAGCAAAACCCACAAGAATATATATATTTTTTAATTTTATACAGAACTCGGGAAAATTCCAGAAATACAAAGAAATTTTCATCAAAATTTTCAATTAGATTCTTAAAAAAAGTTGGATTATGCAGCTTTGTAGCCCATTAAATTTTAGTACCTATAATAAAGTGCAGGTTTAAATTTTTTTCTCGAAATTTTAAAGAATATTTGCTAAATTTTTCCAAGCTTTGAATAAAGTTTGAAAGTTATATATTTTTATGAAAAACTAACAAACAAATTTTAACTTTGAAAACCTTGCAAATATTTAACAAAAATCACCATGTACTCATTTCTGCTATCCACTGTACATACTTACATACAGTGACTCAGACAAATGGCACGTGTTGATTTTCATCAAATATTCGTAATGTTTTTCGAGCTAAATTTTTTTTTTGTTATTTTTATATAAAAATATAGCACAACAATTGAAGATTTGCTTTTTTGCATAGCAAGACTATCTACCGTAACTATGTAGTTTATACTTGTGCGTGGTGAATAAATTCAATCAACTTGTCAAGGATTTAAAGTGTGTGAAATATTGCAAGCCGGCATGGATCAAAGGGATTTCAATTATCTCACAAAATAATGAAAATTGAATTTGCAAATATTGTACATGCAAGTGAATTGTTTAAAATATTTAGTATAATAAATAAAGCGAAAATTTTGGCAAGTCTCAGTTGATAAAAATTAAAATATATTCAAATATTCGACATGTTTAATGAAATAAACAATAAATTAAATAAGAAATTCAAGTTTCACCACTGAAGTAGAGATACTCGTGTATTAATAAGAAATCATAAATACATTTGCTTTGCCTACTTTCAATACTTCAAATAAAAAGTTATGCATGCGGTGACCATCCGTACATTATTTTAAAACACAGTCCTTTTTCTCATCATCCTGATTTAATTTTTTTTTTTTAGAAAAATCTATTTTATACCTGGTTTCAAAATTTGTCCTTTGAATGTACTTATTTTAACACGATGTCAGAAAATTAATGCTTTTCCTATATTTCGGCCTAGTCGATGCAAGTATAGAAGAAAAAGCAGATAATACAAAACTGTTGGAGAGCTCATTCTTTACCATTCTTATTGAATGCAGGCAAAATTGGAAAATGAAGAATGCGCAAAGCCTATTTTTTCTACGAAAGGGATTCACCATAGCCTAGGTTAAGT